>NW_012267224.1:22839517-22924069 GCF_000151885.1 Dipodomys ordii
GAGTCACTAGAGAAGGGAAGACAATACTGAACTAGAAAATAGTATGTGTATAACCCAGGGGCATGTAAAAGCAGAGGAATGGAAAGAGGGGTGTAAGGTGGAAAATCGGAACATAAGTACTTCACAGAAGGGATGAACCCCATATAAAAAGGCAAAAAAAGCAAAAGATCCGTACAATATTCTTTCTTAATAAAGTGAAGATATTTTTTATTCATTGGTTTTTGTTTTGTCTTCTTTCTCCATTATTTTTGTCAATAGTTTTTCTTTAGCTTCCTGAAATTTGAGTATATGAACTGATTTTGTTTTATAAATAAATTTAATCCTTCATGGTGTGCTATGGGCTCTTTGGGTCTATGGTTTGGTGTCTACAATTTATATTTATGTTGTCCGCCTTTATTGACTCAAATGTTTCTGTTGCCTTATTCTCACTTTTCTTCCTGATATTCCAGCTGTGAAAGTTATGTCTGCGGAAATTGTAGTCAGTTCCTTGTGTTTTGCTTTATTGTTGTTTAACTTTGAAACTTCACTTGGGGAAGTTCCTGATTTCTTTTGTAGTAATTTTTCCTCAGCCATGCTGAGCTCTTTCCTGAGCCTACCAAATGTACTCTCCATTTCCATTGCTGTTTTCTGCCTCCCATTCACTTATTTCTTAGTGCTACAACTCTTATATTATGTACCTTTTACATTTTAATTCTTTCCACTAGAGCCATTAAAATCCTAGACATTGTAATCAAACACAATTTCTATTCTCTATCCAATAATTTCAACATGTATGTCATAGTTTTGATTTTTGTTTTGTTTCTTATTCTTGTATTTGTCTTTATTTTTCCTTCTTCCATGTGTTAAAATCTTTTCTTGAAAATGGGCTATGGGGCTGGGAAGGTGGCTCAGAGATAGAGCGCTTGCCTTGCATGCATGAGGCCTTGGGTTCAATTCTCCAGCACCACATAAGCAAAAAGAAAAAAAAAGCCGGAAGTGGCACTGTGGCTCAAGTGGTAGAGTGCGAGCCTTGAGCTGAAGAGCTGAGGGACAGTGCCCAGGCCCAGAGTTCAGGCCCCACGACCAGACCCCCCCAAAAAAAGAAAATGGTCTATGTTGATTGGGTAAGAAGCGCTGAGATAAATAATCTACTAAGCTTTATGTACAACTTACAAGGTGTTCGGTGTAATGTCTGTAGTGTTGAATGTTGGTGCTCCAAGAGTTAAACTCCTTTCCTATTGTGGTTACCTTGCCCTTCTAAATTTTCAACTGTTTCTAGGGATCCTCAGAGAGAATCTGCATCCTGAAGTTCTTTCTGTTGTTAGCCGTTGCTATCTTATGGGAACCCACTGATGGGTGGCAATGGAAAAAGGGCATTCTATGATCTGATGAAATCTCAATCTTCTAGTTGATGTGTAACTCAGCCATTCACAAGTGTTTCTCTATTCCCCTATTTCCTTTCTTAGACATACCATTTCTAATTTTTCTTTCTTGAAGCCCTGACTGTTGACAAGCATGGGGTGGGTTTCTTCATGTCCATACTTCCCTGAGGCAGTAAAGCTAGAAGGGCTGGCTAGATTACAGGAAGATGGCTTTCCATCTGCAAACTTGGCTAAGTCTCTTCCTTGGAAGGTAGGTTTTGGATAAGGAGAAAGGTCTTGGAATATTTCAGAATAATTACTCCTCACTGACCCTTTTCCCTGCCTTACTAAAGAAGGATATTTATTAGACCTTTTACCTGGAATAGCTGGTATGATTCTTACACTTAAAGCCAGTGAACATGTGGTATTCCTATCATAAGGCTGACTTGATGAATTTCTTGTTCTCACACTAGGACACTCAATGCCCAGCAATTCATCAAAATTACTGTGAACGTGTTCCTTGCAGCATATGGTGTCTGCAGTGATTCTTCCAGGTAAGGAGATTTTGGCGGCATGGCACTGAGCATGCCTGCCTCTTCACAATTTGGGATGGCAGTTTGCCTGTCACCTCCACTCTCTTGTGAATGCATTAAAAGTCTCTAGTCTCCAGTGTGTTCAGCCTCATCGTGTTGTAAGAATAGAGGTGACAAGTTGCAAACTCTTCACATGTCAGCCCTGAAATCTGAAGCTCAGGGTCCTCATGTGAATACAGGATCCTGTTAGAACTTACCTTGGTATTAGTCAGAAGTTTATCTTTTGGTTTTCTTATTTAATTTTATTGTAAAAGTGATATGCAGAGGGGTTGCAATTACATAAATAAGGTACTGAGTACATTTTTTCTTCAACGTTGTTAATCCCCTCCCTCATTTTCTCCTACTTTCCCTCCTTCAGACTCCCCTTTCTCCCAAGTTGTAAAGTTCACTTCCAAAACAGTGTCTAGTGAGCATCATGAATGTGTTGTCCCACCTTTCTATGATTCCCCTTCCCTTCCTCAAATCAGATAAACGTATATACAAGACAAAAGGGTACTGAAACCAGAAACAGAGATTACAAGGAATAAACCAGAGGAGGAAAAAAAATTATCCTTTGCTTTTCTAGATTTTTTTTCTTTCTTTTCTTTTAATTTTGTTCTGAGTAGTTGAAATTGAAAAATAATCAAAACTGGGTAATATTTTGTATTAAGATGTTGCCTTTATTTCTGTATATAGGTGATCTTTGGGAATTAAGGAATAAACTAACATCACCAGATGAGTGATACTCAAGTTAAATTCATAACTCTCTAAATATGGCCAGAAAATTTTAAATGGGTAACTCAGTTCCTTTTGTAGTTTACTGTTTGGCTTATCACTTACTCTTCAGAAGAGGAATCTGAAACCATATAAATCTAAGTTAAAATGAATTTTAATGCAATTTTAGAAGGATGTTATGATATTGTTGTGTCAATATCATTTTGAAATAACCTGCTAAAAATGAGAATTCAAGAATTCAAAGTACTTAATCACTATGTATCTGAAGTTTGCCTAAATCCTCTGACCAAAACCTTAACTGTTTTCATTATACTTTTTTTTTTTTGTCAGTCCTGAGGTTTAAACTCTGGGCCTGGGCGCTGTCCCTCAGCTCTTCAGCTCAAGGCTAGCGCTCTACCACTTGAGCCACAGCGCCACTTCCAGTTTTCTGAGTGGTTTATTGGAGATAAAGAGTCTCACAGACTTTCCTGCCCAGGCTAGCTTTGAACCATGATCCTCAGATCTCAACCTCCTGAATAGCTAGGATTACAGGCATGAGCCACCGGAGCCTGGCTCATTATTATTTTGAAAACAGTTAGGCTAAAGTATTTTTAATGTTTTCAACTAAAGAAGAAAAATCATAAGATTGAAAGTAAGAAAAATTCCCACAATGTTACTCAAATAAAACCAATTTTGCATCTGTACATCCTAGATATTATATCAGTAAGATGTCAAAGATCTTTCATGTACAAAATGAAGTATCTTTGCAGTCAGCATTAATATGAAAATATACTAAATATGTGATCCAAAATGTGGGGATCAGTGTGGAACCTCAAGTTGTGAGGATAAAGAAATTCTCCAATTCAATTTGAGTCCTATCTGTTATCGGATAGCATTCTTAACATTCCCATGGCATAATGCATCTTAATATATTACAATTCATTACTTGTATACGTGTGTATACATCCATGTGCATAATGTATATATATTCACATTACACATGTGTGTTATGAACACACCTCTTGGATGTCATCTGAATGATGTAAATTATTTAAATAACTGCATACACTCTCACTCCATTATTTGACTTATTGAATGCAATATTTACCCAAATAATCCAAACTAAAATGTGCCTATGTTACTTCCTTGCTTAAAATATAAGATATGGAACCAACCCAGATGCCCCTCAGTAGATGAATGGATCAAGAAAATGTGGTATATATACACAATGGAATTCTATGCCTCCATCAGAAAAAATGACATGACCCCATTTGTTAGGAAATGGAAAGACTTGGAAAAATCATATCAAATGAAGTAAGCCAGGCCCAAAGAAACATAGGTCCCATGGTTTCCCTTATTTGCAATAACTAGTATATGTCTGAGTCAAGGAGAAAAGGTCAGATAAGTTGATGTTAGGGAAATGAACCCTAAGGTAAGTATTCAAATGTATTTTTTTTTCCTTTCATGCAATTGTTTCTAACGTATTTATAAGATGATTTCTATGTTGCTTTGTATGTCCCTCCTCCACGGTATAACCCCTGCTTTCACTGTATTTGATGTTGGTATAATTTGTGGAGGGGAAGGGCAAAAACAAATCATTTAACTAGGGATACAGGTGGACCCATTGCAACAATGAGATGTACAAGTCGTTATGTTGAAAAACAATCTTTACAACTTTGGTGGGGGGGGAGGATCGGGGCGGGGGAGGTGGGGGGAGTATGGGAAGGGATAGGAAGGGGAAACAAAGAGGAGGCAACTATGCTTGATAAGAAATGAACTCATTATCTTGCCCATGTAATTGTAACTCCTCCGTACGGAATTTTCACAATAAAAATAAATAAATAAATTATTTTTTCAAAAGCAAAAAAATACCCTTAAAGTACTTCTCAGTAGCCTTAAAATGTGATATAAAGCCATGCTTAAATAACATAAATCCATGTCTGAAATATAGACATAGATATGGAACTTGTTCACAACATGTTCCATGTTGCTCTTGATATCTGGGTACCTTGTGCTTTAAATTTGGCCTTTTCCATTAGGCTAATCCACAAAGCTTGATGTGATTCTTTCCTGTGGGCTTCTCTGGCTTCCTTAGAGACAACTGCTTCTCTTTTTTTGCAATTAGCATGTTTTGTACTGTTTCTCTCCAGCCGCTATGACCCTTTATTTCACTCACTTATTTGCATGTCTGTCTTATGGCCACACACTCTGTGTAGCTTGAAGGCAAATACTCTCCTTGAAGTACTGCCACTCAGTTCATATTCCAGCCATGGTAGCTATTCATTGTCCATTGTTTTCTTGGATGAAAGAATTAACTTCATATAATTGTAAATAGTCACACTAAGAAAACATGTGTTATTCCATAAATAGAGACCTACGAGTTCAGAACTGTATAAACCTTAGAACGAAACAGACATGATTTCCACAGGAAAATGTAATTTTTAAATTCTACCAATTGATGACTTTGTCCATAAGTCTCATCATCTTTCATTATTCTAAGTAGAACAGTTTAAAAACATGACATAAAGCATTTACTAAATGTCAATTCCTCTCATTTCCATGTATTTCTACAGTCCTCATAGCAAACTTGTTGTATATTTTATCCTCACTGACACAAGGAAACTGAAGCTAAGCAAGCTTTACAAACTTTCTGAAGATCCTACTGTTACCAAACACTAGTGGTAAGATCGAAAAGCAAACCGCCTGGCTGTACACTCTCCATGTTTTACCACTGTATTATAAGTTTTCAAGGTCATTTACATAGCCACATCATTTCTCTTTTAATATCATTTGTCTAACACCTATATTTTACTGGT
This sequence comes from Dipodomys ordii, assembly GCF_000151885.1. Lineage (NCBI taxonomy): Eukaryota > Metazoa > Chordata > Mammalia > Rodentia > Heteromyidae > Dipodomys > Dipodomys ordii. The sequence goes on from NW_012267224.1 coordinate 22,844,960, forward strand.
ACACACTCTCTGAGATCATTATAGGTTTTAAAACTTGTTATGCACTGAAGTGTTTTAACTTTCTTAAGAAGGGCTCTTTAACTCCTATTTCCTGCATGGAGAGAGCAAAACAAGATTCTGTCTCTCTTTTTCTCTATTTCCCCCTACTACTTTACCCTGATATACGAAAATAAATCCTTGCTAAAGGATAAAACAAATGAATACTTAAATAAATTACTAATAAGTAGATAAATAATACTTTGTGAAAAGATATGTTTAGAGAAAAATAGACACTAAAACCAGGGAGAGGTTTGGCCCGTGCCGCCGCCACAGCAATGGTGTGAGCTTGCTAAGCTTCAAGATTTTCCTCTTTCTAGAAATGGAGTTACAGCTCAAGCCAGAGAGCACTAGGTTTTAGGGAAAAAAAAATAAAAAACCAAACAAAAAACCCAACAGTATATCCCCCGTTGTCACTGTACTTGCTTTGGTGCCCTGCATCTTGTATATACATTTGTCTAATTTGGGGAGGGGAAGGGGAATAACAAAACGCTGAAACAAGGACACAAGATGACCCATTGCAACGAGGATACCCACAGGACAGTATATTAGAAATGAACTTTACAACTTTGTGTGAGAGGAGCAAGGGAGGTGGGGGAGGGAAGGGACAGTGGGAGAACAACAAAGGAGGCGGTAACAATGCTGGACAGGAAACATACTCATTACTCATGTAACTGCAGCCCCTCCATACAGCAAGCATCTTTACAATAAAATAATTTTTTAAAAAAAAGTTAAGGGAACCTCTCCCAGACTCTAAATAGATAGATAGATAGATAGATAGATAGATAGATAGATAGATAGATAGATAGATAGAATTTCCTTTCCTCACCTTTAGAATGGAAATATGTTTTTCTGGATGGTTGGGAAGATAAAATATAAGTATATATACCTAGTATAATAAAGTTGCTTTACAAATATCATTCTCTCTTTCTTCCCCCATCTCTCCTTTAATTCTGAGCCTCAATTGTTGTATCTCTAAAATGGGAAGTATGATGTGCATTTATAGACATTTATAGAACCTATCTACTACACAGTTAGAATTTCCTTGTTTTGTTTTGTTTGTACAATTTTTTATTGTGAAAATACTGTACAGAGGGTTTACAATTACACGAGCAAGGTAATGAGTACATTTCCTATGGAGCATTGTTACCTCCTCTTTTGTTTTCCCCCTACCATCCCTTCCCTCCCTCCTCCACAACTACCCTCCCCCACCTCCCCCCATACAACCCTCACTGAAGTTGTAAAGTTCATTCTCAACATAGTGTTTATACATTTCATTGTATCAACCTGTCTCCTTATTTAAGCATTTTATTTTTTCCCTCCCCTTTCCCGAATTAGAGAAGTGTATATACAAGATGCAGGGCACTAAGCTCATTAGACCCCCAAGCAAATAGCATAAAAAGACTGAACTTACTAATGAGGGACACAGGAGTCCCATCTAGTGGTAGTTTAAAAAAAATCAAAGGACACTATTAAGTAGCTACCAAGAAAGCCTGAAGTGGTGATAATAATAATAACAATTATTATTATTATTATTACTATTATTTATTTATTTTGTTGGTCATGGGGATTGAACACAAGGCCTGGGCACTGTCTCTGAGTTTTTTTTACTCAAGGCTTGAGCCACAGTGCCAATTCCTGCATTCTGGTGGTTAATTGGAGACAAGAGTCCCATGGACTTTCCTGCCCAAACTGTCTTGGAGCCATGATCCTCTCATCTCAGCCTCTTGAGTAGCTAGGATTGCAGACAAGAGCCACTGGCACTTGGCTATTATTATTGTGCTGTTGTTGCTATTGTTATTATTTTTATTATCATTATTTTGATTTAGCTAATCCTTTCTTACCTTGAGAAAGAATTTAATGTGGCTCATACAAAAAGAGCAATGGAGCCTTAAACTAGATTCTTTACCATTGTTCCATCATTCCAACAAAATCTAGGATCTTTTTCAAGTGGATTCACTAATTCTACTCCCATTAAACCCTACATCAATGGAACTATTCTGTTCCTAGATTGCTACTACTAACATGTGGTATAGTTAGTCAAAATGTGATAGCCTGATGCTAACATTTTTTTCAGCAGTATTATTATGACTTAAGACCAATATCTCATGGTAATAATGTAACAATTCATAATCTGTTGCTTTTGAAAAGTGATTTCCAAGCAATCTAGTGTGATTCACATCCAGGTTCACATGGAATATAGAATGGACTAGAGTTTCTGAATTAGGAAAGCTTTGGTCTAAGAATAGTCAAATATACATGGCTAAAATCTCTATATGCCTGCTCCTTCACCCCGTGTGGTTTGACAACTTCCAAGAGACATAATGATATTGCAACTATATGGTTTCATATTAAAATAATATGGTTGTCATGGCTGTAGTGAGACAATAAAAGAACAGCAGACCAAAGCAAGCTTTCTTCTGTACAAATTTCCTATTGCTATCAATTCCTTTTCTATTTCAATCTTGTAAATTGTATTGCCATAAGATGTAGGATGACTGTGTAAATGTTAATAGTTTGGGAGATTTCTTATAACTCCCTGAGGTGATTTAACTAAGAAGAGATTATGTTATTCACGATGAATAATGCATTGTTAGAGAATTTTATCACAAAAGTTACCCAGCTGGAAATTATTTTCTTAAAAAATAGACCATATTAAAAATAAATAATAGTTTTTATTCTTTTTTGAGAATTATAGGCTAAGAATAAATATGTACTCATAATTTTGCTCTAGTGAAAGTAAATATTTCACTAGTTAGTGGTGACCTAATCCTGTAAAAAGACAATAATCACAGTAGAGAAGTCATTATTTTCTACATTAAGATTTCAAACATAGATGAAGACTGCATCTATGAAACAATAAAACTAAAACAAAATAAGAACAATCTCTCTTTACTGGGCTTTGGTGGCTCATGCTTGTAGTACTGGCTACTAAGAAGGATGGAATCTGAAATCCCCAGATTAAAGAGAGCCCAGGAAGATAAATCTAAAAGAACCTTGTTTCTAATTAACAACCAAAGAGCCAGAAGTAGAAATGTGGCTCAAATGTGAGAGAGCCAGCCTTGAGAGAAAAGGCCAAATGAGCATGAGGCCTTAAATTTAAGCAACAGTAGCAGTATACACGCTCTCTCTCTCTCTCTCTCTCTCTCTCTCTCTCTCTCTGTAATCTCCCTCATATATTTATAAAGTCTTCACAGACAAATTTTAGGATCAAGATACTATGGGGCATGAGTTTAGTAAATATCATCAAAAGTGATAAACAAATTCTTTACCTCAGATTAAAGCAGGATTTCTAATGACCAACTCAATGTTAATGTAAGTAACCATACAGGTTAATCAGATTAATTGTCCCTAAAAATTCAGACTAGTTCTCTTGGATAGAACAGAACTTTGTTTTGTTTTGTTTTGTTTTTTATTGTGAAAATACTGTATAGAGGGGTTACAATTACATGGGCAAGATAGTGAGTACATTTCTTATCAAGCATTGTAGCCTCCTCCTTTGTTTACCCTTCCTATCCCTTCCAGCCTCCCCTTCAGCCCCCCCACCGAATCCCCCCCCCTCACCAAAGTTGTAAAGTTCGTTTTCGACATGACAACTTGTACTTCTCATTGTTGCGGGTCCACCTGTATCCTTACCTAAACGACTTGTTTTTCCCCTTCCCCTGCACAAATTATACCTACATCAAATACAGTGAAAGCAGGGGAAAGGACATACAAAGCAACAAAGAAATAATCTTATAAATGCGTTAGAAACAAATGCATGAAAGAAAAAAACATTTAAATACATATCTTAGGGTTCATTTTCCTAACATCACCTTATCTGACCTTTTCTGCTTGACTCATACATATACTAGATATTGCAAATAAGGGAAACCATGGGACCTATGTTTCTTTGGGCTTGGCTTACTTCACTTAATATAATTTTTTCCAAGTCTTTCCATTTCTTAACAAATGGGGCAATGTCATTCTTTCTGATGGAGGCATAGAATTCCATTGTGTATATATACCACATTTTCTTGATCCATTCATCTACTGAGGGGCATCTGGGTCTCATATCTAAAATATACTTGGAATTCAAAAAATTAAACCCCCAACAACAAATCCTCAAAGAAACAACTGCCCAATAAATAAATGGGCTAATGACTTAAAGAGAAACTTCTCTGAAGAAGAAAGGATGGCCAATAGACACATGAAGAAATGCTCAACCTCCCTAGCCATAAAAGAAATGCAAATCAAAACAACATTGAGATACCACCTCACCCCAGTTAGAATGGCAAAAATCAAGAACTCTAATAACAACAGATGCTGGAGGGGATGTGGACAGAACGGAACCTTACTTCATTGTTGGTGGGAGTGTAAACTTGTTCAACCACTTTGGAAAGCAGTATGGAGGTTCGTCAAAAGACTCCACATAGAGCTCCCCTATGATCCAGCAATCCCACTTTTGGGCATTTACCCAAATGTTTACAAACAAGACCACACTAAAGCTACCAGCACAACTATGTTAATTGCAGCATTATTTATCATAGCTAGAACAAATCTTTGAAAGCCTTTTTTTTCATTACTTACTATCCCTGTACTCGTACAGCAACAAGTTCTGTTACAGGTAAAGGTATAAAAAATACCCAAAATGTTAACTAGAATACAAATCCAACCTTTATTCAGATTCTGAACTACATTTAGTGAACTTGGTATGTGGAAAGAAATTATGCATGTATGAAGCAATCAACGAAATTCATCTGAGCTTTGAGTTTGAAGTCAGCTGGGTCAAGGCAATTCATGAGACTTACGGCTCATGAATCCCAGTAAAAGCTGGAAGTGGTGCTGTAGCTCAAGTGGTAGAGTGCCAGCTTTGAGCCAAAGGAGCTTGAGGATAGTGCACCCAGGCTCAGAGTTCAAGCCCCAGGACCAGCAATAAAAAATAAAAAGAGGAAAAAGTAATTTGCTGGAGCAAAGCATTAAAGTCAGATCATTCTTGGGTCAAGTTCTTTCTTTGTGCTGTTGTTTGATAATTGAGCAGTAGCCTATGAACAATTCTGTGTCTCAATATTCTTGTCCCTAACTGTGGATTCTTTTTTATTTCTGAATTAATTAGCATGTTTAACATGCCCTGCTCAATGTATTAAATATAGAAGATGTTTAATCTATGCTACTTTTTTAGTATGTCATCACTATTGTTTCATAGATTTCAGTCTAGTAAATGGAAGTGGGTTAACTGGTCTTATGTCATGAGTAATTACAATTATGCTAAGGTAATTATTACTTATCCCTATCAAAACTCCAAAATTAATGTAAAAAGCAACAAAGCCATTGCATATACTGTAATGATCCTATGCCTTTTCCATCACATCATAGTAATTCATTCCTATCAGTCAAGCTTTACTGAGTACAATTTCTCAGCCTGAAGAGGAACTAGCAAGACTCTCTAATTTCCCTTGTCATAGATTATTAGTGGCTTGTGCTTCAGTCACATTCCTAATTGGCGGTGGGGCAGACAAAGACAAGACTCTGACAGCAGCAGGGAGAAGGGCAGCTGATGGGCTGGCAGCTTGCATCTGATCAGCATGTGCTGCCTTCTGCCAGAGTCAATCCTGCACTGCCAGGGGAGCTCCTGCAGCACCATGAAGCCCATGACTTCTGGAAGACAGGGACCGGGAATGAGTTTGGCTGAAAGTATTTCTGCCCTATCCTAGGCTTCCTGCACATTCTGTATCCTATCCAGCCATCATAAGACATTCTCCTTCCTCTGTCATCTCCTAGCCAACTTCCAATTCAATTTGTTGATATCTTCTTCTCTGGTTGCCCTGTAGAAAGGTGAAACCTGTATTCATGTGACTTTCTGCTATTTTCTCTTGGGCAGTGGTTGTTTCGTCCTGGGTTTGTGCAATACTCTTTCCTATCTCTGCATCCCTGCTCAACAGAGGGCAAATATAACAACAGGATCTAGGCAGGAATTCAACTCAGGCCAAGTGAGCAATAGAGTGGTACAAGATAGGGTAAATGAACATCATACACCTAAAGGGGAATCTACACTTCAGTTCCACTCAAGGGTTACCAGCAAGGCTCTGCTTTACCAAAACTTCAGCTTTTTTTTTTCGTAACCAGTGGGAAATACTAGCCCATATAATTGTACAAATTCACACATAACTATGTAAAAGTATTCTGTTTAGAATTGTTTCCAAAAGTGGAATCATTTACTGCTTCCCTCCAAATTATGTAACACATTATGGCTATTATACAAGAAACTTATTGTTTATGGGTACTAAGTGGTCCTATTCACTTCAATAAAACTATATATTAATGCTCAGAACATGCAATGGTACAATTTTTCTCATCGATAGAAAACACTTTTTTTGCCAGTCCTGGGCTTGAACTCAGGGTCTGGGTGCTGTCCTTGAGGCTCTTTGTGCTCAAGCCTAGCACTGTATCACTTGAGCCACAGCACCACATCCTGCCTAGTCTGATTAGTTAATTGGAAATAATTATATTAAGTAAAGTAAGCCAGACTCAAAGAAACAGGTCCCATGGTTTCCCTTATCTGCAATAACTAGGACAAGCAGAAGAGGTCAAAGGCTATGTACATATGATCATATAACCTGATGCTAAGCAAAATGAACCCCAACATAGGGACACAAGATATTTTATCTTTCTTGTTGTTCTTTTTAATGTATTTGTAATGTACTATGTGATTTTTTTGTTTCTTTGTATGTTCTTCCCTCATGGTACAACCCCTGTTGTCACTGTATTTGATTCCAGTGGCCTGTATCTTGTATATACATTTTTCTAACTTGCGGAGGGGAAGGGAAATAACAAAATGCTGAAATAAGGCTACAGGATGATCCATTAAAACAATGATATGCACAAAACACTATGTTAAAAACAAACTTTACAACTTTACAGGGGGGGAGGGAGGAGTTGGGGAGGTGGAGAGGGAATGGATGATAGAGGAAAATAAAGGAGAAGGTAACAATGCTTGATAGGAAATGGATTCATTAACTTGCTCATGTAACTGTAACCACTCTGTACAGTATCTTTACAATAAAAACATATACATTAAGAGCAACAAAAAAAAAGAGTCTCACTGACTTTTCTGCCTATGCTGGCTTCAAACCGTGATCCTCAGATCTCACCCACCTGAGTAGCTTCTTTAGGAACACAGATGTGAGTCGCCAGCAAGAATACTTCTTTTTAAATACCTGTGAAATACCTTTTTTCTTATCCAGCATGCACCAATGTTATCACATACCTATTGTGAACCTATTATGTGCCCGATGTTCTTCTTAGTTAAAAAGAGAAAGGAAAACCCAAACAAACAAACAAATATCTGCCTTCCTGAAGTTAAACTTTTCATTAGGGAGAGATAGCTAAACATATTTTTGGTAGAGTGTTACAAGATGATATATGTGATGGACAAAAATAAAAGATAGAGTAGGTCTGCCTGAAGAAGCAAAAGCAATAAAGATGGGAAACTGTTCCACTTGTAAATCAGCTTGTCTAGTTTGTAACTATGAGTATATGATTATTGAGAAAAGACTTCAAGAGGAACAAGAATTCATGACACAGATGTCTGGAGAAAGAGAGAGCCAAGATAAAGGTGGTAGGTAAATGTCTAATTCCTTAACTAAAAGTTTGCCATTGTGGATATTAGATGAAGGGTGACAATGAGGAGGGACGAAAGAATGAGTTTGGAAGAGAAGTTCACACTAAATAAGGACAAACTCATTTCTCTTGAGCCTTTGGTTTAAGGAATAATTTGGAGCACAGGAATGAGATGATCTGGCTTACAGATCACCTTGGCTTCTATGTTGACAGTATATTTGCACCAAGGTAGACACAAGAGCCAATATAACAAAAAGTCAACCTAAAATACAGTAACATTGAATTTACTCAAAATGACAATTTCTCAGGCCTTCTGGTGATAAAAATCAAATAATTTAAGACATGTAAATTAGTGGCCAAATTGGTAGTCTTTAGTGGAGAGCTGGTGGACTGCTGGTGAACTCTTGTCTAACAAACCAACAACCTCGAATGCAGCTCGTACAAAGCTTGTATATGCAAAAACCACATAGAGATTGCTGAGCAAGTTCATTGCATGGCAGAAGAAGGCTGGAAGGTGTTTGCCTCTCTCTGCATACATTTCCACATACCTGTCCCTTCTGGTAAGAATATGGTGATAACATAGCTTTTTCGAAGCCAAACCATAGCCCAATGATATCAAAACAGAAGGAAGGAAGGAAGGAAGGAAGGAAGGAAGGAAGGAAGGAAGGAAGGACAAAGAAGGATAAAGGAAAGAATGAAAGAAAGAAAAAAGAATTAAGAAAGAAGGAAGGAAGGAAGGAAGGAAGGAAGGAAGGAAGGAAGGAAGGAAGGAAGGAAGGAAGGAAGGAGAGAACAAAGAAGGATAAAGGAAAGAATGAAAGAAAGAAAAAAGAATTAAGAAAGAAAGAAAGAAGAAAGAGAGAGAAAGAAAGAAAGAAACAAAGAAAGAAAGAAAGAAACAAAGAAAGAAAGAAAGAAAGAAAAAGAAAGAAAGAAAGAGGCTATGAGCCTGATGCTCATATTGCTGCCACATGAGCCTGGACCACCTACATATAAACTTCTTTTATATAGGAAAAAATTTCCCCTTGTACTCAAACCATTCTATTCAGATTCTCTGGTATAAAAGTAAATCTGAGTCAGAAAAATCCCTAGAACAAAGAATAAAAATAATCACTGCAAACAAAGCCATTGGATTTTTAATTACTCTAAATTGTATGTATGGTGTGCAGTGTCCTTGCACATGCCTTGAACTTTGTGTGCAGTAAAGGACTTAAACCTCCTGTCTCTTTTTACCAACTATCTACTCCCTACTGAACATCTTATATGATATTAGTTCTTACTCTTTCATATATTTAATATCATATTAAGACAAAAATAACAGGAAAGAAAGCATAAACAGATAGCCAATATCCAAAACTGATTTGACTTTGAATATAGAATCAGTGATGTCATAATTTTTCACAATGACTTCTTATTTATATACACTCTTGAATGTTACACAACTAAAAGAAGGAGAGCTAGAAGTTTAGTCAATCAACTTGTGTCATAAAGAGAGATTGGTAGGCGATGAGGACACATTTTACTCTCAAGAACTTTAAAAGCACAACATCCAAACTTGACCCATGTCCTTTCTTCAACACAAGCACAGAGCAAATTCCTCATCACAAAGAGACTTGTGTTTGTTTTGGTTCAAGTATGTTTCATAAGCTGCAAGAACAGTGCTGACAAATAGGTGTTCACTCAGTGTGGAATGGATTGGGCATGAATACCAAAGAGGAAATCAGAAAAGACTTTTTTTTGGCCGGTTGTGGGGCTTGAACTCTGGGCCTGGGCGCTGTCCCTCAGCTCTTCAGCTCAAGGTGAGCAAGCGTTCTACCACTTGAGCCACAGCACCACTTGCAGCTTTTTCTGCTTATGTGGTGCTAAGGAATCAAACTCAGGGCCTCATGCATACAAGGCAAGCACTCTACCACTAAGCCACCTTCCCAGCCAGAAGAGACTTTTATCATGACAAGATACAAGAGCAGTCCCTTTGAATTACGATCTTTGAAAGACATTGTACTGTTTCTACCTAACCACAAAAGACGTGGAATACACATGTTCTCATTACCTTACTTATGTAACTGTAACCGCCTCCCCACCCCCGTTTATCACCTTTACAATAAAGATAAAATAATTAGAAAAGGAATGGAATACATAAAAATGGATACATAAAATGCAGTCTCTAATATTACAAATGAACATTCTAAAATAATTTCGCCATCTCTGACAACTGTCTTGTTTGCACGATTTTCTTATTCTTCTCACAGCATGAAGGCTAGAAATAACTGAGAGGCTAAGAAATTTGGAATCTGTCTCTCAGGGTATATTGATTTCTTAACTGTAATAGGTATTTTGGGGGGGTATATTATGTTTCAGCTTAGGTGGATTATTTAAGGTTGTGGATCAGAGAAACTGGAGATGATTTAATGATCTCTCACCAGGGAGAGACATTGTAAGCCTGACTGAATTTAAAGTGAAAATTTTAGAGTGGGTAGAAACTTTGCCTAGGTAACTGCTGTGCATCAGTCAGATAATGTTCACCCACACAAGGAAGCAGAAAACAGCACAGGAAGGAAGGCGACTTGGAGTCAGGAAGCCAGCAGCCTACCAGTCTTGTCTAGGCAGGTTTTGCATGTTTATCTTTCACTTGCCCATCCCTAAAAAAAACATGTATCTATACATGTTCATGAAAAGTCATATTCATATTAAAAGGCATTCTGAATAACTAGCAGAAGAAATTATACCCAAATGCTTTTCCCCACTAAGAACAGCTTCCATTTACATGAAAATATGGATTTTTAGATACTTCATCCTCTGTAGTAATGAATTCATATATAATGGATGTGCTCAAATATAATCTGGATTTTCATTTTCCATTTAATAATGATCTCCAATCTCTGAAATATGTATATACATTTATTACATTTGTATATTGGGCAGCCATGACACTAACAACTTTGACTTATTCAAACATTTGTAGTGGGGATGATGAATAGAAAACAGAATGGAGACAAATATCATAATATCCTATGTATATATGATTTGTGCTATAAAATCTTGCTTTCATTTAATTCAATGTAAGAGTTCAATTTCCTTACAACCTGTTGTGAGAAATTAATAAACAGTTATATTTTATCTCATGAGTCAAATACTGATCTATACGTTTAGGTCTTTCTGTAATATCAGTTAGACTCAATATTTCATTTGTTTTTAATTTCTACATAATTATTATAAACATAAATGCTCTGAACATCATTTAACCTCATTTCCTTACTTAAATGAAAATTTTTCTGTTGTTTTTGGCCATGATAAGTTTTGTCTCTGAGTCAATAATTTGCAAAAATTGAAACATGTACATGAAAGATCTCTCTGAGTTGAAATCTTGAGAAATAGTTAATATGTAAACACTTTTATCCACTCATGACTTGTTGTAGAACAAAAATTCATTTAACATACAAATAAGTTTTTGGGTTTTTTTGTTGTTTTTTATTTAGTGAGAGGCTCAGGGTTGATATCATAGCCTATCATTCTTACTTGGCGTTTTGTTTTTCAAATCCTGTTAAGCTATTAGAACAAAGAGGCAGAGGATGGATAATGTAGATCCAACCCAAATTCAAAAGTATACAAATGCAGGTCACTACACCTGACCCATGGCACATTCTCAAATGCTCTTCGGGTGACTGTGCCTATGGAAGAGAGTTTCTAAACAAAGTCATAATTGACTAAAATAAAGCATTTTGTGCCTTTGAGATAGCTGTTCTTGGGAAAAATAGAAAGTGATGCTATTTTGTACTAACAAATGGAAACTTACCAAATTGTTATTGTTTAAAAATGGATTTTTTTGTTATTTTGATATGGAAGTCATAATTTTTGAAAAGTCAACATCAGAAAATTACCTAGACTTTCATCACCTAATAAGACCTGTCATCTTCTAATTAGTTCATTGTACATTTGGAGTAGCTCTTTTTTTTTGCTCAGGGCTGATGTTCTACCATTTGTTCTATGACTCTAAGTCCAGCTTTTTTTTGGAAATGGAGTTTCTTGGATTTGTCTGCCCTAGCTGGCAAAAGCCCTACTGGTATTGTATGGCCATCCTAAGGTCTCAGCTTCCTGAGTAACTAGGATAACAGGTCTGATACATCAGTACTAGGCATAACTCATCAGTTTAAAGCATTAAATTTAGTGGCATTTATGCATTCACAATGTTGTGAAACAATCATTTCTGGATTTTCAAGTTTTTTTTTTCAATCAGCCCACAGGAAAAAAAATGTACAATATTAGAAATCACCCTGTTTCCTTTTCTCCTACCTATATACTGATAACCAATAATTGGCTTTCTGTCTTTATAGATTTGCCTCTTTTGGATAATTCATATACAAGGAAACATACAGTCTGTGACCTTTAATTCTGGCTTTTAAATTTTAACATAAAGTTTTCAATGTTCATCAGTTATGTGGCATATATCTGCACTTGATCCTTTTGTATACAAATAGTATTCCATTATTAATACATGCCACATTTTATAATCATCTATTTTCAATATTTTTTAATAAATAATGTGGTTAGTACTCAAGGCTTCACACTTCCTAGTTTGGTGCTCTACCATTTGAGCCATACTTACATCCTTGATTTTTACTGGTTATTTTCAAGGTAAGGTGAATCATTGTATACTGGGCAATGAAAAGAAATCTTCATAAATATTTGGAAACTGGAAAAGTTAACAATACCCATTTGGATCCTCTTAATTGTACTAGAGAGGCAGAATTCCATCTTACTTACATCCAACTGATTTCAAGCATTTCCTTAAATAATTGTCCATTAGATATTCCTTTCCATCTGTCTCTGTAATCTCCTTTTCCAATTTTATATGTTTTTCTACAATGACTTTATCTCGTATTGCCATTATTCTCTCTACTTATTCTGCTGTCATCCATCTAATTCAGTAATTTGAATGAAAGTTACAATATTTTATCTAAATTTAATCTCTAGGGACTGGTGAAGTACCTTACAAAATAAATTCTCAGTATAACTTTCTTGACCGTATGAACAGATTAAAAACACAAAGACAATCTGTGTAGCTGTAAAATAATAAAAATATTCACCTTAATTTCAAGCATTTTAGAAAAAGTAACCCTGCCTTTGTCTTTTTTAAATTTGTTTTGGAAGGGTTTGCTTATTGCTTTTTTTGCCTGTACTGGGGCTTAAAGTGAAAATTTTGTGCTCTTGCTTGGCTTTTCTATTCAAGGCTGGTGTTCTTGAGCCACATCTCCTTTTTTGGCTTTTTGCTGATTAGTTAAACACAAGAGCCCATGGCTGCCAAGGCTGGTTTTGAACTATGAGCCTCAAATCTCGGTATCCTGTGCAGCTAGGATTACAAGCATGACTCACCAGTGCCCAGCTCCCGCATGGTTGTAATCAAGAAAGTAGACTTTAATATTTCATACACTAACAAAATAACTTCTCTTATTCAGGCTGTCTTTATTAGAATTCAAACATCCTTTATTTCAAATCAAAACAAAATCAAATTAAAACCAGAAAGTCTAGAAGGATGATATTCTATACACTTAATTTTGAAAATAGGAGGATTTTCAAAATCCTTCTATCTAGTTTTGATCAAGAAAATCAGACATGCTCATGGACATGAATATGTTCTTCACCTCTCTCTTTTTTTCCTACGTTAAAGGACTAACATTATATTTGTCATTTAATAGCGAAAGGAAAATCTTATGTTTATAAGAAGACTAGAAATATGTTATATTCTGAAATAAAATTTTTATGAAAAGTCTTCTTGAACTATCAAGGACAGAAATGCTCACAAGACATATGGTTAAACTGCAAAGAGACAGAATGGGTTTCCAGGATATTTGCCTAGAATTTAAACTCCTTATGAGAAGTGTGGTACTCTTCTGTATTTTACCTTCCTGAGCCTCAGTCTCCTCATGCTTGCAGTGAAATCATTACTGCCTCGCCCATAGCTCACAACAAACAGATGTGAGAATGACGACAGGGAAATTTTGGAAAGTTCACTTTGAAACATGATGTGCTACACCAAGACAGGCGCAGCATTCACTCACCAAACACAGTTCTTGCAGGCACAGATTCTCTGTTAAGCCAGAATGACACTTGGGAGAGAATGACAGTCATGATGCAAGGCAGATAGGTCTGAATCACAAAATACCCAATTTTTCTTTTCAAGTGGAAATGAGCTGTCATTACAGTATATTCACCTGGAAGAAAAATTTAAGACGCTTAAAGAACTCTAGTCGTCAATAGTTTGAACATTTTAGAAATGGAAGGAATTAGAGAAAAGTATAGTCGCTGATCAATAAAATGATCACATATATATCCGGAAACCATACCAACTTGAGATATTTCATTATCCCAGCAAAAGTACTAAAATGTAAAAATCTATAGTACCAAGAGACTTGTAGAATACCAGGCTCCATGACATGGTATTAGCTGTGCTCTCTGTCATGTCTACTTCTCAGGACTCAGGCATGCTGAAGGTTCTCTGATAGTGTGTTATCCTGACTGCTCAGGTGCCCTATTCCCAGGGGTGGTAAGATTGATCTAATTCAGTCCACCCAGACTGCTTGAATGTTGATCTCTGGCCTCATCTCCAAATCTAGTCTTCTGGCCAAGATGTTCTACTTCTAACCACATCACCAATTCTCTCTGTTCTGCGTCTCTTTTAATTTGCTTCAGTCTATTCCATTTGATCGTCCCTCTACCTTCTTTTCTCTCTCACCCTCTCAGTTTTGTCACTGCATGTTGGATAATGGGTCCATATGACTTCATTTTTCTTAGATAAGGGTGGCCCTAAGGAATGGTTTTAGAAACACCTTTGTACACAAGCCAATAGTAATTATCAATAAATCAAGAGTTAAAATCTCAAATTATGCAGAATGGGGTTAAAAGAATTAGAAAGTTATGGAAATAGTGGTAAGAAGTTTGAATATAAATGTTCAAATGGACTGGGCTGAGAAGACAAACATTTTCTGAATATGTGGTATATTTTAGGCCAATTCTGAAACTTTAATATCCACACGAACCTCTTCAGGTTCTTATTAAAATGCAAACCCTGATTTAGGAAGGGTGCAGACTAAGATGTTCAATGTCTTAAAAGCTCCCAAGCAGTGAATAGTGCTAGTGTGTGGACATTCAGAGCCAACGTTTTAAAGCAATCTGACCTATTTTTCAGTGATTTTAACCTATTGATTTTCTTGGGACTAGATTTCTTTATATCCATTTTACTAACCTGTACTGGATTTAATTGTTTCCTTTCCAATTGATTGGCCAAGCAGGTCATACTGATTTAACCTAGAGCCATCAGGAGCAACCTGTACTGAATCAGATGCATTGTAAGTCCAAATGTAAGTGACTTCTGAGGTTGTATAAGCATCTGTTGAAAATCAGAAAAAAATGCCTTAAGTACTTTAATATGAACCACCAATAGACTGAATACAACAGCAAAGTCTACATATTTCAGAGAATTGCAACGTAATAAGAATGCTTAAAGTTCACATTTTATGGTAAAATGTATCCTTGGAATTTAAAACTTTAATATGAAGTATATGGAGCAATAGACAATTATGAGTATCAGAAATTTTTCATTATAACTTCTTTTTAAAAATTTATTTCAAAGGTGATGGACAGAGCTGGGAGTTACAGTTATGTAAGTAAGGTAATGAGTACATTGCTTTTTAAACACTGTTACCCCATCCCTCATTTTCTCCTGTTTACCACTTCCCATTCCCTTCCATCCCGATTTGTAAAGTTCATTTCCAACACAAGATCTAGTGAGTATATGGTTGCATTAGTTCATCCTATGTCCTGCTGTTTCTGTGATTCCTTTTCTTTTGATAAATAAAGAGCAAATTTATATTTAGAGCCTGAAAAAAAATCTCTGTGCTCTAAGATGGTTTTCTTTATCAAGACAGAAGGTCAAGATGAGAAACAAGTAATAAAATCAAGGGCAACAGTTGATTTGGGCATTGTGGCCACTCATAAATTGAGAATAATAATCCACTTAATCCAAAGTGATATTGTTTTCTGCATATAAAAGAAACTTAGTTAACAGGTAAACTCAGTTTTTATGGAACAATGCAGTTCCCTAATTTCAGAGCATTTAAAACAAATCAGAACATTAAATACTTGTACTAAGTTGTAAATATGTCGGTAAATAGATTAATTTTAAGTTAGTCAATGAATATAAGGTATGCATTACCAAAGGGACCAAGGTTTGACAGTTAAGGTATGCATTTCCAAAGATACAAAACACACATAGACTACAGATAACACCTTGGTTTATTTGGCCAAATACGCATAGTTAGTAGAAATGAGATGTCTCCTGAGCTGAATTCAGGCAACCTATCTGCTCTTCACCATCCTCTGCACTGACATTTCTTTCCCCTGGTGTGACCTGATTGGGAACAGATAAACTCTTTATGCAAGCAGTCTCTCTCTACAACTGAAAAAATAATTCCTGCTACAGTGAAGACCTTTTGAAGAACTTTCATTTGCTTCTACTCATGTGAATACTTAGAAATATCTGTCATACCTGGTCTTTGAACAGAAGTCAGTATCACGGTCACATTGTCAATTGGAGGAGAATGAAGACCAGTTTTCTCTTGACTTATCTTTGTCTGCAACTCAGCAGGACGCTGAACATTTCATTTCTAGACCACGTATATATTTTCTCACCTATTACCACTTTGCTAGGGTGGTCTGGGTACTGAATGTAAATTGAAGATCTAAGATCACAAGTCAGTTTCTATTCAAGCATCAATAATAGAATGAAGCCTCATGAGTGTTTTATTTGCTACATGATACATGTCAGTATTGTTTGGCTTTCCAACTGTTGTTACTAACATTAATATCAGTGAAATATTGTTTGTACTATACCTGCCTTCATCTCTAACCACAAGTTAATTATTTTATGAAACAATTTTGAAATAGGATTCTAAAAATGTGTGTATGTACATACATATTTACATGTATGTAGTTTATTAGTAAAACATTTATATATTTACATATTAATAAATTCTAGTTGTTCCAATGTCTAAATTGCTTAGTAATTAATTTGAATTAATGACTAATGATTCTACAGAGATGACTGAATTAATAACTTAGTAATGCAGTTATCAAGAAAATCATTTGCAGATCAAGTGGCTTGTTTTGTTTCCCCCATGAATACATATCTTGGCTCTCTCTTTTCCATAAAATCGCAAATGCCATACAACTGAGCACATCAAAAAGCTACACTGCAAGTGTCACTTTGTATCAGAAGGTCTTCATGATATCCCTCACTTGTGAATCTCAATAAATTATAAGAGTTTTAAAGTAATTGCGATTATGCCACTTTTGATTTTTCATGTTACTTTTAAACATAAATGAAATGAAAGCTTAGAAAACGGATGGCATTCTTTGGAAATGAGAAAGATATGAGTAAGACAGGCAAAGTCTATCTTGTTCATGTCTATCACAAATTCTCAGCTTGTTCTGATTAGATCAGTGATGAACTCCATATTGTAATTGCGATTCATTGACATGAAAAATGGAAATTGGAAGAACTCAAGAATACATTATAGGAAATGAATGACACCATTCGACTGCCTATTAAATGAGCAGAACCAGATGCCAGTGACTTATACCTATACCCCTCATTACATGGGAGACTAACATTGGGAGGCTTATAGTTCAAGGCCAGCCCTTTCAGAAAAGTTTATCAAACTCCAACAACAGAGAAAAACTAAAGGCAATGGCATATGTCTGCCATCCCAGAGAAAAGAAACGCATAGTGTGTGGCCCATAGCCTAGGTGTGTCCTCAAGAGAACCACCATTCAGTCATCAATGGGAAGCAAAACCCCAACTCAAAAATAACTAAAGGAAAACCAGGGCAAGAGGCATGGGGCAAGTGGTAGAACACAAGGTCCTCAGTTCAAACACCAGTATCACCAATAACTAAAATCAAATAAAAATATAACAGCAGTTACTGCATTTTACTAGTTAGGGATCCATTGCATTTCAGTTTTTAGATTGGGTCTAGTGAGAGAACACAAAGCACAAGGTCATGAAATGTGGACCTGAGGCACTCCCTGATACATGAACACAAGGACGAACCCCAAGGCAATTGAGTGTGAAGAGAAAAATGCTTGCCCAAAATGTACACTGTACATTCCACCATAATTCAGCTGATTTAAATAATTTTAATTCTATTCAATAATTAATACTACTACAGTCTACGATATTCACTCCTCATATTTAGGAGCCAAAAAAATCTAACTTATTTTTTAACTGTTCATTTTTATCCTAAAAGAGTTAAAGAGATGGACACATCCCACATTTCTTTATGGGTAGTATAAAGAATAAACCATAGACTTCCATTAAGGAAGAAATGAAATCAAGGGAATGAGGAAAACCAACAAGAAGTGAGCATGTAGAAAAGATGCTTCTCTTACACAGAACTATACAAGCTTTCAGAACCGCATCACTTTTGAGGATTTGTATTAAGAGACGAGTGAATGACTAGAAGAGAACCCATGCTTGCTTCTGGCAAGCTTCGCTCTGTTGTCGTGCTATGCCCTGGCTTGTTTCCCGGTCTGTCACTTCAATTGCTGCCCAGTCCTTTAGCATTTATGCATCAAACACTTGCTATCGACAAGGATAAATAGACAAATATGTGGCTGGTAGGTACAAACTCAAATGTGCAAAAGTGTAATATGTAAATACTACTTAAGCAAAGAATCTTAACAAAACCTTTGGGTTAACCTGATGATTATGGAATCAGAAAACTAGACTCTCAAGCATGTAGTATTCCATTGCTTTCTATCTGCACTTTATGGGGTTTGTCAATGGCAGGTAAAGTATTTTCAAGTAAATTAATTTCACTTTCTTTCTTTCTTTTTCTTTTGGTCAGTTATGGGTCTTGAGCTCAGGGCCAGGGTGCTATCCCTGAGCTCTTCCTCGTATCTAGTACTCTACCACTTTGAGCCACAGCACCACTTCCAGTTTTCTGGTGGTTAATTGATCAGAATCTCACCAGGACTTTTCTGCCCAGGCTGGTCAAACTGGGATCCTCATCTCTCAGCCTCCTGAATCACCAGGATTGTAAATATGAGCCACCAGTGCCTGACTCACTTTCAATACTGAGACCTCACACCATTTATACATGTTATCATAATAACAACAACAATTAGCAGCAGCAGCAGCATCTACTAAAAAATCTTTCCATTCTATATCCTAATAAATCTTGGATGAACAATTTCTGTGGTACCAAGGCTTGTCATGTTTCTGTCTAATGCCACTTACGATGCAATGCTGAGGAGTTTGCCCTTGCTGCATGTGCTGTGGTTTTTCTGTGTTGTGTTTGTGCTGTGGAACATGACGGACTGTCTTAAATGGTGTGGGGAAGAATGACAATATTGAAGGGATGCTTTCTGTGACAATAAAGAGAAGGTCTGTGCTTAAGCAAATAAGAGGCTCTTAAAGGAAACAGAGTTGACATCATTTGTGCAGATATACAGAGCAAACAGGATTGAATTTCTCACTCTCCAAATGATGATCATCAAAATTATTAGAGCATCTTGCCTTCCCATTAGCCATCATTCTTTCCCTTCTCTTGACACATGCTTCAGTCACACAGATTCTTAATCAAGAGAGGGCTCTGCACTTCTATTCACTAGAGAAAAATAAAAAGGCAAAAGCCGCATAAAGTGGATAAAGATGGGGTGTCAGATAAAGCACAGTTTCTAAAAAAAGGTTGGAAAAGGGGACATGCTCACACAAGAGAGAAGCTGCTTAGCTGGGTTCATGGATTTAATTCTGAATCTGCCTGGAAGTGTCCTGTGGGCCTCAACAGCTGACGTGACCTTCCCCCTTTCCATTATTCTGGAAGTGCACTTGCTTCTGCTTGACATATAAGACATAACCCAGTGACCTCAAGAACTGCCAAAGGCACAGAGCCCTTTTGAAATGCTCTGTGTAAGCAGGAAGGGCCTGCATGTAACAATCCAATGACATCATCTCCTTTACATTTATTTTAAGGAGGAAAATGTTTGCAACAGACTGATGGAAAGCAATAGAATCTGCCATGTATGATCCATTCTTGGCTAATGAAAAATAAATTTATTATTTTTAAAAATATTCTAGATAAAAGAGAATAATCTATAGTAACTTTCCAAGAGCTCCTGACTTAACGTTAGTCATTTAAAACTATGTTCTTTTTACTCATAGTGTTCTTTACTAACATTAAAAGAGTGATCCTTTGAACAGTCTAATGAAAATATTTGAGACTACCATCGAGCTACCTAACTAGCTTCTTGAGAACAGTCACCATTCCATTTACTACTGTATGCTACTGGACAGGTATTAAGTATTCCACAATGTTAGAAGAATTGCAAATTTGAGTGTGGCCATTGCATTCCTGATGTTATCAATCCCAGACATGCACTTTCCTTCGTTTACTTACAGCTGCCAAATTTCAGAGGACATGAGTGAGCATCCATTGGAAAATCCTCCAAGTGCATTGGGCACTCAGCTTGCACTGTAAGCCTGAAAGTAGAATTCCACTCTTTGTTTAAGTAATTTGGCAAAACAAGAAACATCACACATCAGCTATTGTCTGTTCTGACTTTAGTTCGAGCTGCATATTAGATCAATTCACAGTTAATTACATTTAGGAGATATCTCACAAGACATTTTCTTACATAAAATAAGAATATAAGTAATAGTACTAATCATTAAAATTACACTTTACCCAGTCATTGTATACTCTGTATACAATTTGAGAAGCAAAAAATTTATATGCACTTTTTTTTTTGCCTGTCATGGGCCCTGACTCTGGACCTGGGAGCTGTCTCTCAGCTTTTCACCTCAAGGCCAGCATTCTACCACTTGAGCCACAGCACCACTTCCAGCTTTTTCTGTTTATGTGGTGCTGAGGAATCGAACCCAGGGCCTCAGGCATGCAAGGCAAGCAATCTACCACTGAGCCACCTTCCCAGCCCTGGATGTACATTTTGAAGGGCTGCTGTTCCACAAATCTCACTATTTATTATATGTCTGAATGGGAAAAAATTTAAATATAGTATGCAAAGAACATTATGCTCCATTTGACCTCTTCACCAGTCATAAAGCAAAGTTAATATAACAGTCCAATACTAGTTCATAAAAGCTTGCTTAAAACCTCTCATAATTATGGATAATAATCTTTATATAGATACACATATAAATACAGCAATAAATATAAACATATATATATCTCAAAATATCTTGTTGAGATTGAATTGGTGGCTAAATTATGAGCACAAGTTATAAATATTAAATAAAATTTCTGAATTTCAACATAACAAAAGTAATGAAGATCAATCACAGAAAACCTATTGTATAGACAGCTATTAGTTATCCCATTTTACATAAGAAAAATGAATATAGAACAGGTTCTACACTTTGAAAAATCTGTCATAATTAAATAGAGTAAATGTGGCCAAAATGTGTTGTAACTTAAATATTTCTAGTTGTATTTAAATAATATCTAATGAAATATTTTCTAAAATTATATATGCTCTGTGTCTATATTTTGTTTAAATCTCAAAGTTTCAATCATTTCCTTTATTTATATGGATCAGTGATCAAAGCATAAAGTTGTTAGGAGCACTATGTCAGACTGTCTTCCAGAATTCAGAGAGGCATAGGAATAGTGAATACTTCCATTGGAAGTAATGGTCAGCTATTACTCAGTCAGGAGTCTTGTTTTTGTAAGACTAAGAAATAACAACAGTTTTCATTATTGACCCTTAGTTTTTGTAATAAAAATGTGTATATATAGTGTAAAGGCAAAAATCCATGCATCAAATATTTTAATAAACATTGATTTTTATTGTACATCATTTTATTATATTTATGATTTTCTTCTTTGTAACACAATGCAAGGAACCTCTGTTCATTAGTGAGAATAGTTAAGATTGAAAAGTTATTAATATGAGCAACTGTATGAGCAATTTATAGTTGAACATATAAAATTGATGCTAGATGACAGTTTTGAGCATAAAAATGAATCAGGATTCATTCTCATAAGCATGATTGAGGCATCTAATTTACTTAAAAAATAATTTACTTCAAAAATAAAAACTGTCAATTACCTTTGTGTCTTCAGTAACTTTATATGGGATTAGAATATTAACCTCAGTAAAATTATGCTTCAAAACCATATAATTTTAATTGGCTATCTCTTGATTATAAAAAATATGAATCACTTCTTCAGACATAAACCAAATTCAAGTCGTGGTATTAAGCTATTTTCAATGAGAATATATTATAAAAGTAAATAGCCAGAAATGAATTCCTATTATTAACTATTTGAAAACACTAAGTATTAAACTCACCAGCA
Organism: Dipodomys ordii; assembly: GCF_000151885.1. Taxonomy (NCBI): domain Eukaryota; kingdom Metazoa; phylum Chordata; class Mammalia; order Rodentia; family Heteromyidae; genus Dipodomys; species Dipodomys ordii. The sequence continues at coordinate 22,866,967 of NW_012267224.1, forward strand.
TTATTTCTATATCCACGCATTGAGAATGTATATTATGAGTATCTTAATAATCTGCTAGAAAAATATGCAACATTGGGCTGGGAAGGTGGCTCAGTGGTAGAGTGCTTGCCTTGCACACATGAGGCCCTGGGTTAGATTCCTCAGCACCACATATGCAGAAAAGGCCGGGAATGGCACTGTGGCTCAAGTGGTAGAGCACTAGCCTTGAGCTGAAGAGCTGAGGGACAGTGTCAGGGCCCTGAGTTCAGGCCCCATAACCGGCAAAAGAAAAGAAAAGAAAAGAAAAAGCATCATTGCTATTATTTGACAATTACACGCGGCTAGCTGTTTAGTGAATGAGTTTCTCAGTGTTATGTGCAGCATACCAAAACTAAAACATACCTCATAGTATACAACAGAGTCCCATCATCTTGGATTCGAAGCAGCTTGTTCGGCATTGTCATATTATGAGCTACTGACTTTTTCCCATTGTGAAAGAAGGTGTCTGGAGTCCAAATTTTGCTAGCCATTAAATTGTTAAGTCGAAGGATATTCATAGGGCCTTTAAATTTTAGTCTTTCATCTTTCCATTTTTGACGAAAGAACACATCAATTGTATATTCCTGAAAAATAACACGATATTTCCTTTGAAAATAATACATGTTTTAGATGTAAGAGGGCACACCAAAATTCCAACAAAAATAATCTTCTAAATACTTCTAAATAGACATCTATGTGGAGAGAAGTACTTGCTGATCAGAAAGGCTATTTGTTTCATTTATCACTCAACGTTGCTTTTTACAATAGCATGAAATCTTTTTATACACTTAACATATTCTTGCAAAAGTAAAAAGTACATTTGTTTTGTTTAGCTTCTTTCAGTTGAGCCAAAGTTCAAGCAAAAAATGAATTAATGCATAATTTAAAAGTTATTCTAAGCCAGGTGCCGGTACCTCACGCCTGTAATCCTAGCTACTTAGGAGGCTGAGATCTGAGGATGATGGTTCAAAGCCAGCCCAGGCAGGAAAGTCTGTGAGACTTTATCTCCAATAAACCAACAGAAAACAGGAAGTAGTGCTGTGGCTCAAATGGTAGAGCGCTCTCCCTCAGCTGAAGAGCTCAGGGACAGCGCCCAGGCGCAGAGTTCAAGTCCCATGAGTCCCATTCTACCAGAGTATGGATGGTTGAAGTAAGGCATCTCCAGAAAAAAAAATACACAGGGAACCTCAGTAGCAAAAATAAATAAATAAAAACAATAAAATGAAAAGAATCAACTTCTAAGAACCATGACAGATATGAGTCATCATTTCCTGTTGCCAAGGAAACTGTAGAATATCATGTTTCTTTTTTGATACTAAAAGAAAATAGTGAATTATATTGTTAACCAAAAATATGTTAGGCAATGATAGTTTCAATACATTTCAGTCATCAAATTGATTTCAATATAATAAATTCAACAAGTTATTAAGGTATTTAAACTAAAAATATTTTTCAAACATGCTTCTCCTTAAAAAAAAAAAACCTAGTTAGTCATTTATATCTATTACTATCTCCCAATCTTTTAGCTGAAACATTGTTCCTCTTCTCTTCTACCACTTCCTCTCTCTCTTTCACTTTTTCTATCAAGTGATGGATGCATCTTAAATGAGATATGAAATTAAGATTTGTGCTTAATTCTGTTATTCTACAAGATGTTAAAAATGTCATTCCATGTTTGCACAAAACATTAGAAACCACTAAGATGTTCCATTACAAAACTCAAATTGGAAATTCCAAGAGGACACTGTGAGCACCAAACCAGTCATTCAATCTTTGAACATCAGCTACTGGCAAAATCATTTTTATAAAAAGGCAGATTAATAGGACCATATTTGGAAAACATGATATTATTTGTAAAAATCTGAACTGAGTTATTCCCAAAAATCAACTGAATGATTTCTAAGAATCTATGATAATTTGAATGAGTATTGATGATAAAAGAAATCAACAAATAACACTATGTAATTAGGAGATGAACATCAGCAATGGAGGAACATTACATAATCTGGTTCATTTTTACACCTTATGACCTGGTTATTCATTTCTCAATATTTAATTCCATCTATAGGGAACTTAAAATAGAAAAATCAGATTAAAAGTTTATTTTTTTCACTGTAGTTAAGTATTTATGCAAATATTTCTTTCCAACAGTGATCTCTCAAGCTCCAACCTAACATGAATCCTCATGACATTTATTACACTAGGAACAATAAAGCTCTTCTAAAATATATTTAATAAAACTTCAAGTCCAAGCTTTTATCTGCTTAGAAAGCGATTGATGTGGCAATCAGATCTTGGAGACTTACCACACAGCAAAGGAGATATTCAAAGTTTACCAGCAGAATTTGGAGACTGCTTCTTAAAACTTGTTTTCAAGAATACTATTTTTCTTTGAACCCACATTGTGTCCCCAATGAATCCTGCCAATATATCCACAAGACGTATATCTTTTATCTCTCATCTCCACCCGTACTCCATGCAATTTTAACAAAATCTATACACTTAGTAATTCCCTAAATGGAGGAATGTTTCCACCAGCCTGACTGAAGAACTCTGCTCACAACTATGTCTGGGTTCCCTATAACCTTAAAACAAAACAAAATACCCTTTTATTCTTTATAAAACTGTATGATGGGCATGATAGTTTCTATCACAATTATATCTTCATTTGTTGCCTCCAAAGTAACTCAACAATTTTCACTAAACTGAACATGGTTTTTATTTGAACTTCATTTGCTTTTCTCCTCAGACATGGACAAAAGTCAAGGGAATATCACAAGCGCATTGTACCTATCACTTGGCAGATACACTCCCACAAATAATTTTGAAGCCTTCCTCTTTTGTAAATTTTGTAATCCAGTTACATTTCCCTAACCCCTGAAGAAAGAATTCTCTTGAGTTTGGTGGTTATCACATATATATATATATATATATATATATATATATATATATATATATACTTAAAATTTACTGCATAAAATGTATTAAGTGATGCATTTTAAACATTTATATAAATTATATCATACTGTGTATATTTCTGATAAATGTATTTTGCAGTTAATTTGTTGAACTTTATTATAGCAATATATCTAATACTTTGATTTATTTTCACTGCAGTATAGCATTATATTAGAAGACTATTTCCATATATATATATATATATATATATATATACTTATTCTTATGTATTTTCTCTACTTCCAGTTTGTCACCATCACAAGTCATCTTAGTATGGACATTTTTCTCCAACACTCCTTGTACAAAGGTATGAAAATTATTGGAGACCAGAGGTCATCAAATTTCTACTGAAAAAGGTCCAGCTAGTGAACATTTTAAGTTTTATACATCTTATGTCCAATGTCACAACTACTCAATTCTGTGATTCAAGTGTGAAAACAACCATAAACAATATGTAAGTGAATGAGCATGGCCATGTTCCAATGAAAGAATGTTCACAAAAATAAACAGCTGGCAAGATTTAGCCAAGGGCCATTTTAGGCTAATCACTGCCCTAGACTGAAGATACTAATGATATTTCTGGGATTTATGATATGCACAGTTAAAATAACAAGATATTGTCAAATTGAAATCCTAGATTGTATGTTCATGTATGTTCTCACAAGCAGTACAGGAGGTCTCTTGTTTCTCTGCAGTTTGGTCAGACAGACAATGTCATCTCAGTTATCCCAGTTAGCATAAAATGGTTCAAATGCTCTGACTGTGTGGACTTATCTGTTAATTCATGGAATCTACAGTATTTTCTGGTGTTCATTATTAATACTATTATTGACTCTATTATAAATCTATTGCATTCTATTTAATATAATTTAATTCTATTTTACAACTTCTGCTATAAATTCTCTTTTATGAGTTCATTTAATTTGTTATTTTGCCTTTAGGTTGTCTGTTCTTACTCAACTAGCTCATTGTATATGGTGTATATTCATAATGAAGTATTATTGAGACATAAGGAAAAAGGAAATATGTTGTAGTTTGAACATGGATAAAATGAGATGATCATATCATATAAGATAATTAATGTTCAAAAAGACCAGTATGCATTTTTGCTTACATGAGAAATCTATTTATTTATAGTAAGAACATGAATTTAAAAGCTGTACTATTTAAAGAGGAACCATTAAGAAAGGAGAAATAAAAGAGTAAGTGAAGATTAATGAAAGAGGAAATGATAAGGTAAGTGTGGTAAACACAGCATAATAAAAACCACTAGTAACTATTTTCAAATAAGAAGGCAAAAGAGCTTTAAAAAATAGCAGAGGACGGGAGTTTGATCAAAGTTCAATATATGTTCTAATGGAGACAAAAAAATCAACACAAAGTTAAACCAAAAAACTGTAAGATTTAAAAAAAAACTCATTATAGGAAAAGTTTATCCAACTTCTTCCTTTTATAGATGTCCTAGATAATTTTAGTAAAATTCTTTGTTTCAAAATTTATTAGGGGCAGAAACCACACAAGAATGCATTGTTTATACAGTTACTAAAATTCCCCATTTATATAGCAAACTCCTTTATTGTTATTTCCATAATTTTCCCTGCAAACAAAAAAGTCACTATGTTTTGCACAGACTATTATATAAACATGCTTTCAAAGGTGCATTAACTTGGTGAAGAGAGCATGTTCTTTGGTACATTAATTATAATGCTTGTAGCCAGTTTCTGAAGAATTACTCACTCACTGAATTACAGCTAAAATCCACGACTAATCTTGGAGTGATTCTTGTTTACTTTGAGTTACTAAGTGTATTTAAAGATACTAAATTTATTTCATTATACACATTTTGCTAATAACAGCTAGTGTCTCCTAAGTTCCAATCAGTGTTTTTCACCTATAATGAAGAAAAACGCCGTTTATGAACCAGGTATGGAGCAATTAAATAAACAATACCGTTGGAATATATAAAAATAGTTCAGCTCAAAGACTGGTTGATACAAAAGGGGAGGTACAAAACAAATTTAACACAGTATGACTGTTGCCAAAAGTTGAAAAAGAATGTGACCCTTCAGAAAGAGTAACAGAGTGACAATAAAACCTACTAGTGCAAGATCATAAAGCTCTGTTAAGCAAAGATGCTCAAACAGGAACTGAAGACCACCACAGCGATGGCAAGCACTCATGAAATATGTAGGGTTTTCTTCTATAGCTAGTTCCCAGGCAAAGTTTACTAAATATGCACATGAAAGACTCTGAATCTAATAGACTATCTGGTACAGATTACCTAATATCTAATGAATACTAGTTATAGTATGCAGATAGGAACTCATTTTAATACAAATGATGTCATTAAATTTCATAGCAACAGCACACAATGGACAAGGAGAGGGGGGACTTCAGAAGCAGTACTCATTTGTTCTAAAGATAGATTTCTAGCTCAACTCCTTTGCTTCTGAACATCATGTTCTTTCAATTACACCATACATGAAAAAAATTCTGAAGGCAGGTCATCAAAACAACATTGTCCTACTACATGGTTGAGTATTAGCCTTCAGCCAAAAAACTCAAGGACAGCACCCAGGCCTTGAATCAGTTCAAGCCCCAGGACTGGCATAAAAAGAAATAACACAGTCATAAGACTCAATGGACATGTGTGATAAGGGAAGTAGATAGATCAGAACACCTCATCTTGAGTAGATTATTTAATCTCTCAGGTTAGAGTTGATTCATTTGAAAGAAATGATGACCATAATAGAACTTACCTGCTAGCATAGGTATAAGGATGAAAAGAGATGTTACAGGTAAAAGTTTTAGAAAATAGATTGGACATCATGGGAGGTAGCCTAGCATAAGTCACCTTCAAAGAGTCCTTCCACCTATTTTCCTACACAATGAAAGATGAGTCTGAGAAAGAGAACATACAGCAGTAAACACAATGGAAAATGCCAGGGGCAGGGAGCTGAGACTGGTGCCCTCAGAGAACAAGCTACTTGCTGTTATTTCTCTAAGTAGAAAGCACAAATGTGTCCCAACCAAGATCCACTGTTATGACTAATAGAATAAACTGCTCCTTCTACTCATCTCCCTTCTGGTAAAAGAAAGGCAGAGAGAAGAGGTTGAACACCTATGGCCCATAGCTCATCTGGGAACCAATCTGGAAAAGGAGAGGAGAGGAGAGGATCTAAGTGTCAGAAGAGAGTGGCCCATAGATTCATTCCGCTGGCCTGGACTCTAGGCTGTGGGATGTGCTAATAAATGATTGCAAGTTATGGAAGAGAGTTCCAAAGAATAACATTCTGGTACTTCTAAACCCTTTGGAACCAAGTTCCAACATTCTTATAACCCCCAAGTGTCCATCTAGTTTCCTGACTTCTCTAGCTTCTTTCTAGAAGAAATCCCTCACCTCATTGCTACCAAAGATGCTCTTCTTTTTCAGCTCCCTACACGTGGACAATTTCTATTCTTTCCCAAGAGCAAGATTCACAATCTTTTCCCTCAGTGCTGTGTCACTAGCCTCTAACCAAACTTCCTACAACATAGGAAATTTGTGATGAATAATTTATCAATGAATGAATAGGGGAGTCACCAGAAGCTACATATAGTAATGAAGTTTCTGAGCCACAAGGCTTTTAGCAGGAATTGAAGAGAAGAGCATTAGCAGAGGCTGATGATCAAAAAGTTCTCAGATGGGCTGTGGCATTCTGTCACCAACACAGGATACCTTAATCCTATTCAAAGATGACAGTGTCCGCTGTGTGTGTGTGTGTGTGAGAGAGAGAGAGAGAGAGAGCGTGTACAAAATTACATGCTCTATGCAATTATATTAAAACAATCATAGTAAATCATTTGTTTTGGTGGGTCGTGAGGCCTGAACTCTGGGCCTGGGCGCTGTCCCTGTGCTCTTCAGCTCAAGGCAAGTGCTCTACCGCTTGAGCCACAGTGCCACTTCCAGTTTTCTAGTGGTTTATTGGAGATAAGAGTCTCAGGGACTTTCCTGCGTAGGCTGGCTTTGAACTGTGATCCTCAGATCTCATCCTTCTGAGTAACTAGGATTACAGGCGTGAGCCACCAGCGCCCAGCTAAGTAAACCATTTTTTTGTATAATAATTGTATTTTTAAGACTACAAATACTGGGATGTGTAGAGGTGTAAGCAGATGGTTCAAAGGAAACCAGAACTGAAAGTATGCAAGATTCCTTCTCAACAAGTACTTATTTGTAAATGCCAGCTTAGAGTGAAACGTAGATGGGAAGATCACAATCCAAGACTAGTATTGACAACAAGTACAAGACTCTAGCTGAAAAATAAGCTCAAACAAAAAGGGCTAGAGGTGTGGCTCAATGGTAGAGCAAGGTAAGTACAAGGCTCCAAATTCAACCCATAGTATCTCAAAAACTATGTGAATAACTGTGATATCCAAGAGATAATAAATTCTGTTATCAGAAGTCTGCTGTGTTTCAGTTTGTGAAACTTCCATATCTTTGGGGGATGGATTATCAATGACACCTTTTGAGACTTGACAATGAATGGTTTTCCATTCCATCTCCCATTAAATCCCTAGTTGTATTCCAGGCTCCAGTTATTCTACATTCTGACATTTCCACAAACTCAATGAGCTATTCTGCTTTGTACGAAAATATTCTTCTTCCAGAGGCAACTTGTTCTCACAGCTATCTTCTTTTCCTGGGAACCTTTGAGAATTCTAGATCCTCCAACTCACATCCCCTCACATACCATATACACACCATATTCATCCCAAATACTTTAATAAAGGTATTATCACACTCCTTTAAACTTTTGAGCTTTAACCTCTTTTAAGCTTCCTATTGTCCCCCTATTATCCTGTGAAAGGCAAGCCCTGGCTATAGTATACTTGAGTACCCAGCATTGTGGTAGACCCAGTAGCCACTTAGTGAATCCTGTTTAATGGCAGAGTCATTCTTGTAGTCACCTAGATTGCCGTGAAGCAGAAGGTGTGAAGAGAGCTTTGCAAGATGCAAGCATATTCAGCTCAATGCAAGGAAAATAAAAGCCTCACTGAGAATAATAATGCCTTTCCACTGCTGCCCCCTGCCTTACCTCCTTGTGCAGCCAGGCTGCTGAACATGATTGCACTTGCCTGCAGTCTTTCCCTACTTCTTCACCTCCCACTCACTCCACCCACAGCAATCTGGTTCCTTTTACCATGATTAATCTAATAACATATTTAAGCAGTTTTCTTGGATTTAACATAAAATAGGACATGATTAAGTTTCTCCTATATTGATATTCGTAAACCCACAAAGTGCTGTTGTTATGTAAGCATCCATTGGGGTAATTCTCATGGGACCTGAGACTTTTCCCTTGCCTGTCAGTCTCCATGTAATGATCGATCCTGGAAAATGTGTGGGAATGAGACCAATCCATAAATCAATGACCCTTCCTCCAGGCACGCAAGGATGTCCGTTGTTCTCCTCAAAAAGACAATCTCCAGACTGGCAATCTGCAAAATGAGCATTCAATCTGTGCAATTTTTACTTTGAAAATCACTTTCGTGTTCAGAAATAGTAGCTCTTTGTTGTGTGATTTTTTATAAAAGAATAGGAAAAGTGCTAGGGAATGCCTCTCTCACCTCAGAAAAGAACAAAGACTACAGGTACCAATTTCATACAACTCTCCCTAGCTTGGGAAGCTAATGGATGGAGGCAACTGCAGCTACCTGCCCTCTTCTCTCCAACTGTTGCTCCATTCCCTTGGTGATGTTTAACTATGGGCTTATGCATTGCCAAATGAATTATATGAACTTCTAGGTTACAAAAATCTCATCTTGATAGAAGACTATAGTATACACATCTAGATGTGTATCTAGATACACATCATTACAGCTGATGTTGAATACCAGATAAACTTTGATATACTTTGGTCTGTGACCTCAGCTGTTGAGAGAAGAAAATTATGATTGAAGTCAAGAGAAGAAATTCTCATTTGTAGTCATTTAAATCTCTGTTCTTTAAATATTACTGTTCTAGACTGTCTATAAAATTAGGAATATGTTTTCACTCTACCTTTTTCCCTTGAACAATGCTGTACATGTCTGTGATTTCAATTACCATCAGGTCACTCTAAGCCATCTTCTGCTACCCAGGTATTGATATGGGTCCAAAAACACAAGTGTCCATCCCCAATCAAAACAAAAACACTTTTGTTTCTATGCAATATATCCTTGTGAATGGTATCACCATCCAGCAACATGTTCCAAATTTTTATGCTGAGTTTCTTCAACTTCTGCAACCAACAGATTAGTAAATCTGTCACATTTATAAAATGGAGATCTCTTAAATCTTTTCAGATCTTTTCATTTCATAACAGTATCATGGTCTCCTCCATAATCATCTCTTGCTTTTTAGCTAGAATTTCTTTATCCTCTTTAATATAAACTACTGGACTACAGAAAAATCTATCCTTGCCTATACCCTGAACCTGTACCCTAACTTTCCATAAATCTTGTGGTGGTTTTTTTAGGCTATGCATAAAAGCACATACTTAATTATGAGATGTAGATTTATATACCCTGCACTGGCTATTATGAGTTCATAGATCTTAAAAGTAAGTCCAAGAAGCAACCATTTAATGCTTGCTCATAGTGATCCTAATGCAACAACTTGACAAATTTTAGGACAGGACTAGAAACTGTCTGCTGTATAAATGAATGTTCTCTGATTCTAACTTTCAGCTTTCCAAAAATATCAGTAACCATCCAATAATCAACTTCTATGTGTCGGTTTTAAACTGGGTGAACTTTGTCTTTAACATAGTGCTTGCTGTTTTCTTAGTAGGTTCCTTGGTTAATTACATTTACACGTAACAACATCTAATAAAGGGTACCAGATAAATCCAGTGGGAAATTTCAAGCAGCTATTAAGATCTAATAAGTCTCTAAATGTCTCAATGGTTTTAACTAATGAACTACATAACATTCCAATGGGAAATCTTTGGAGTGAAGAGATCATGCTCTGGGTTTTTTCATAGAAAGAGAGAAGTACTAACTAAGAGAATCAATATAATTAACAAACCCAGTTTACACTTATTTGACTGATTGCTTTTTTACCTATTTTTTTTTCAGAGCTGAGGACCAGACTCAGGGTCTTGCACTTGCCAGGCAAGTGCTCTTCCATTGAGCTAAATCCCCAACTCCTAGACTGATGGTTAGAGCACAAAGGTAAGTCCTAGATCAAAAGTCTCTATAAAACTTTGAAGTTGCCATTGTACAAGTTCTAACAATAACACATAGTAATAGATACCTTTTGACCGAAGTACTTAAAAGTATTTAATATTTCCACCAGTTTTGTATAAAATATGCACTAACTGTGAAAATGTTCAATAATTTAGGAAAATACATCCAAGAAAAGAGAAGAGAAGAGAAGAGAAAAAGGAGTGAATTAGACATCATGACTACAAAGTAACAACTTCGTATACTCCAAAGTTTAATTACCTTCATATTTATGCATTTTTAATGTGGAAGTGAAGATTTTCAGTTACTTGTGGACATTGTAATTAAAACCTATAATTACAAGTTAGATGTACAACTTTCTTTGGATAATTACACTAATGATTCTGTGATAGCCACACGCTCATGCTTGTGTATGTAAATGTGCATACATGTGTGTGTGTGTGTGTGTGTGTGTGTGTGTGTGTTCTTTGGTTCTTAATTCTGTTTGCTATGTTGCTTTTTCCTCTCAGGCTAATGTCACAACACATCTTTATCACTGAACTGAATAGGAAAACTTAAGGCTTTACTTTTTCTATGAATATTGCAACATACAAAGAAATAAAAGCACACCAGCTAAGCTACTAAACATAAAATTAAGTTTATTCTTTACTTTTTCCCATTAAGAAATTGCTTCTAGCATCACATTATCTGACCTTTTCTGCTTGATTCATACATATACTAGATATTGCAAATAAGGGAAACCATGGGACCTATGTTTCTTTGGGCTTGGCTTACTTCACTTAATATAATTTTTTTCCAAGCCTTTCCATTTCCTAACAAATGGGGCAATGTCATTCTTTCTAATGGAGGCATAGAACTCCATTTTGTATATATACCACATTTTCTTGATCCATTCATCTACTGAGGGGCTGAACCCTTAGATATGTATTTTAATGTTTTTTTCTTTCATGCATTTGTTTCTAACGCATTTATAAGATTATTTCTTTGTTGCTTTGTATGTCCCTCCCCCACAGTATAACCCCTGCATTCACTATATTTAATGTAGGTATAATTTGTGGAGGAGATGGGGAAAAACAAGTCGTTTAAGGATACAGATGGACCCGTAGCAACAATGAGAAGTACAAGTTGTCATGTGGAAAATGAACTTTACAACTTTGGTGTGAGGTGGGGGGGAGGATTGGGTGGGGGGGGCATGGGGGAGGCTGGGAAGGGATGTGAAGGGTAAACAAAGGAGGAGGCTGCAATGCTTGATAAGAAATATACTCATTATCTTGCCCATGTAATTGTAACCCCTCTGTACAGTATATTCACAAAAAAGAAAAAGAAAAAGAAATTGCTTCTGAGGTACCCTACATTAGATTAGCAGATCCAACCACCCTGGTACCTGTACACAATAGAATTTTATACAGCCATTAGAAGTATAATATTATATCACTTGCAGTGAAATGGATGGACCCAGACCATATCAGGTAAAATGAGGTAAGCCAGGCTCAGAGAGAGAAATGTTGCATCTTTTCTTTCATAGGTGGAAGCTAGATCTAAAATACACTGGGACATAAAAAATTATACAAGATTCTAGGCATACACACACAGTGAGAAACAAAGAGGATACTCATAAGGAGGAACACAAACGTTGCCTGTGTATCTGATCACAAAATAAAAATTATCAAACTGAACTGGGAAAAACTAGGAATTGCTTCTATAAGACAAGTACACATCTCCATACCTTGTAGGCATTAGATGTATGTATAAATGTAATTGCTTTCCATTCCCATTGCTTTGATGTTTACTTCCATTCAGGATCATCGACAGGAGACTGTATTAAATAAAAATTCTTATCCAAACTTTTCCTCATTATTTGTCTTGCTTTCCAGAAGAGTAATCCAAGAAAACCAAATTCTTTCTCTTCACAAAATGCATATATTATTATGTGGGTGGGATTACATATATATGCATATACATATATATACACGATGTACAAAGGAGTTACAGTTATATAAGTCAGGTAATGAGTAAATTTCTTTTTGAACAGGGCCACCTCCTCCCTCATTTTCCTCCCACAAGTTATATAGTTCATTTTCTAGTATCACTGCTGTATTTTTTCACCTTTGTCCAACTATTTTTGTGTTCCCCCTGACCTTCTTCAAAACAGATAAAATTACAATCAAGACAAAAGGTACAGAAATCCAAAATAGGGACAAAGGAGAAAAAAAAGGAAAGAAAACCAAAACATACAATGAGAAAATGTTTTGCTTCCATTTCTTGGAATTCATTTTGATAAACAACATTTTCTGATCATCTGCAAATAGCTATTGAGGCTTTGTGATCATCGACTAAGCATATCCTCCACTGGTCTCACTGTGCAATTCTCTAGGGTTCTTTATAATCTATCACACCCAAGTGTAATATTTTTGGGGGGTCCGGTCGTGGGGGGTCTGGACGCTGTCCCTCAACTCTTCAGCTCAAGGCTAGCACTCTACCACTTGAGTCACAGTGCCACTTCCAGCTTTTTTTTTTTTTGCTTATGTGGTGCTGAGGAATCGAACCCAGGGCCTCATACAAGCAAGGCAAGTGCTCTACCACTGAGCCACCTTCCCAGCCTCTCCAAGTGTAATTTTTTAATCTTTTACCATCTAGTGTGTTTACTTGTACATTTATAGGCACATTCTAGTTACAACAAATTAGTGAAGCCATGCAAGCTCTGTTTTATTTTTTTTGGTGGGGGGGGAGGTTCTTGCTTATTTCACTTAATATGATTTTTTCCAAGTATTTCCAATTCCTCACAAATGGTACAATATCATTCTTTTTAATGGCAATGTAGAGTTTCATTGTGTACATATACCACATTTTCTTTTTTATATGTTTTTTATTGTGAAAATGCTGTACAGAGGGGTTACAATTACATGAGCAAGGTAATGAGTACATTTCTTATCAAGCATTGTTGCCTCCTCCTTTGTTTTTCCTCTATCATCCCTGCACTCCCATCTCCACAACTACACTCCTCTCCAATCCCCACCAAAGTTGTCAAGTTCATTTTTCGACATAGCATCTTGTACATCTCATTGTTCCAATGGGTCCACCTGTATCCCTATTTAAACAATTTGTTTTTTCCCTTTCTCTCCCCAAATTATACCAACATCAAATACAGTGTAAATAGAGTTTACACTGTGGAGGAGGGACATACAAAGCAACAAAAAAACACCTTGTAAATATGTTAGAAACAATAGCAAGAAAGAAAAACCATTTGAGTCTTTATCTTGGGGTTCATTTCTCCTAAAATCAACTTATCTGACCTTTTCTGCTTGTCTCAAACATACACTAGTTATTGCAAATAATGGAAACCATGGGACCTATGTTTTTTGGGCCTGGATTACTTCACTTAATATAATTTTTTCCAAGTCTTTCCATTTCCTAACAAATGGGGTGATGTCATTCTTTCTGATGGAGGCATAGAATTCCATTGTGTATATATACCACATTTTCTTGATCCATTCATATGTTGAGGTACATCTGGGTTGATTCCATATCTTGGCTATGGTAAACAATGCTGCAATGTCCATGGTTGCACTAGTAGCTTTAGTGTGGCCTTGTCTGTGCTCTATTGGATAAATGCCCAGCAGTGTAATTGCTGGGTCACAGGGAGGCTATATGTTTAGTCTTTTGGGAAACATCCATACCACTTTTCAAAGTGGTTAAACAAGTTTACTTTCCCTCCAGCATTGTAGTATCATTCCCTTTTGGCCATCTCTTCACCAGCATCTGTTATTGTTAGTTTTCTGGATAATGGCCATTCTAACCAGGGTGAGGTAGAATCTGAATGTTGTTTTGGTTTGCATTTCTTTTATGGTAATATATGTTGAACATTTCTTTCTTTGTATTGGCCATTCTCACTTCTTCTGAGAAGTGCATATATTCTTAAATGGGTTCCACCCTCTCTAGTAGAAGTAGATTCAAGTATAAGTGTTTTTATGTGTATCTGACTTATACATGTATAGGATTAATGTGATTCAACCTTAATTTCCCCCCACTTTCAACTTTTGTCGTTCAATTTGGCCAAATATCAAATAGAATAGGCTAAGTTACAATAAATGCTCCTCTTCATTCTATCCCCCTGTGCTACACAGAAGAGTGAACAAGAACATTCAGTGAGTTGCATCAACTCCAAAAGCTACCCCCCATGCCTGTACAGTAACATGGATCCTCTGACAGGGATCCAGTAAGATGCATCCTAGTGAGATTACAAACACTAGCTTACCATAGCAACAATGATACCCACAAGACAGAATATTGGAAATGAACTTTACAAATTTGGGAAGAGAGTTGTGAAGGAAGGGGGGATAGTGTGAGAATAACAAGGGAAGGGGTAACAAGGATTGACAAGAAATGTGCTCATTGCCTTACTCATGTAACTGTAATCCCTCTGTACAGCATCTTTATAATAAAATAATTTTTTTTTTTTTTGTCGGTTGTGGGGCTTGAACTCTGGGCCTGGGCGCTGTCCCTCAGCTCTTCAGCTCAAGGCGAGCGCTCTACCACTTGAGCTACAGCGCCACTTCCGGTTTTCTGGTGGTTTATTGGAGATAGGAGTCTTACAGTCTCTCCTGCCCGGGCTGGCTTTGAACTGCGATCCTCAGATCTCAGCCTCCTGAGTAGCTAGGATTACAGGCGTGAGCCACCAGCGCCCGGCTATAAAATAAAAAATTTAAAACATCTTTATGTTCTATATTTTTAGCAAAGTTAAACAACTGATCATGTTTTGTAACTCCCAAAGGTGAGGATCTTCTTTGATAGTGTTTCTGACAGAAAGAATGGCAAATTTTTGTTTATTATAAAAGTGGCAATCCTACTCCCCAATGGGAAAGCAGGGAAGTCCTGATAAATTAACTAACAATGTTTATGAGTGCCTGAAATAAAAGGGTTTATTTTGGCTTTGTTTGTTTATTCAGGTGGAAAATTTCCAAACTGTCGACTTTCCCCTTGGGTTAGCAATGAGAGACAAATTGGGGAGAGATTACGTGGCTGGGAAATGACTGAGCAAAAGGAACACAGAAACCTCAAATTCTCACTCGCTCCCTGCACTATGTAAGAGGCGGATCTTCAAAGTGACATTAGGTTCTTGAGTGCAGAATGGCTGTGCATGACTATGATTATAAGCCACAAACTTGAGGAGGTAGGGGAGGTGGCAGAGGACAAAGACATGCACATTCATAAAATACAAGGTCAGACATGAAGTGGAGGACGATATATGACATGAGACCAGTTAATATATGACATGATACCAGTTAATATATATATACAATGTGTATATTTATACATATATTTATATATATGCACATTTATTCATTTATTTTTGTCTATCATGGGACTGATACCTATAGATTGATGTCTGTCATGGTCTGGGGGCTGTCCCTGAAGTCTTTTGCTCAAGACTAGTGCTGTAGAGTGGTACACAGCCATTTCCAGTTTTCTGGTGGTTAATCAGTGATAAAAGTCTTGTGCTTTCCTGTCTGGGCTTACATTGAACCATGGTCCTCTTAAGTAGCTAGGATTACAGATGTGAGCCGCCAACACCTGGCTTTAGTGAACACAATATTACTACGAGAAAAATTTCTATTACAGAATAGTTCAGAGATGACATGGACAACTGATTTCTAAAATGTTCATGAATAGTCAATGATTTTTCTTGGTGATTCCAGACCCCTGGTTTCTAACATACCAGACTAAGCTTCTTCTCTTTACAAGCTAATTAAAAAGTAAATAAATGAACACCAGTCTCACAGAATTCAAAAATGGTCATATCCGTTTTTTTATGGGTTTATATGTACCTGCTCTGTGTATATGACAGGCATTTACTTTGCTTAGGGCCCACGGAAAATTTTTTCATGGATAGAAAAACATCACAACTTTCTATGAAACTGTACAGACATAAGTCAGAGCAGCAACATAAATCCCAGAAAATTAGTCACTAATACCATTGGTTTTATTTACACTTGAATTGTTTACTAATGTAGTGGTAAGATAAGTTTTGTAAAGCATATAGATATAAAGGACCAAATGTACCAGGTTGGTATTGTTCTCCTTTGTATAAATAGATTATCATCATGTGCTCCCTGTGTATTTTGATAGATGTGAGACAGATGAGCAATTCTACAACCATAAAAGTATTTATTGTAAATCACATACCACTTTCTATTATATAAATAAAAACACTACTAAATAGGAAAAAACTCACCATATCAGTGTCAGATACTGGGCCAAAACTGGTCACGTAGATGTTTGTGAAGACTTCAGTAATACTGTCTAGTGGAAGGGGGAAAAAAAAGAGTGACTATAGACATTATGTAGCAAGACTCAAATGAAATAGAAAGACTTGAGTACCTGGAATTGTTAGAAAGCTGGGAGATAAATTTAAGAACCATTTTGCATTTTTATAGTGTTCACAACCACCACAAAGTTGTATCTAAAAGTATTCTAATCTTTCTTAGAGAACAAATGTGATCAGCATATTCTTTAGTCAAACTTAGTATGAACAATATTTTTTTCAGAAACCATCTTAAGTAAACTGATTTAAACAAGTTCATCAGCAGTAGTAGACAAGAAAACATGGTTATTATACAATAGAGTTCTAAATTTGATGTTTAAAATAAGGACTTTCATCTACCATTTCATGAAGGTGAAGAACAGGACCTGTGCTGGCTAAGCAGGTACTCTAACACTTCAGTCATGTCTACAGCCCCCTTTTTATTAGTTATTTTTCAGGATGGGTCTCACTTTATGCTCAGGTCAATTGGATCTATGATCCTCTATTCTTCCCACTTATGCTTCCCTATGGCCCGGGGGATTACAGGCATATTCCACAGCATCTCACCATTCTCCCACAGCTGGGATAACAGGTGCATGCCATCCTCCCCAGCCATTGAGCGAGATGGGAGTCTCAGGAAACTTCATGCACAGATTGGCCTGAAGCTCACAATTCTCCAATCCTGACCTCCCAAGGAATTAGTATTATGGGCTTGGGCCACTGTACTCAAAACATGATAGTAAAGACCTATGATTTTATAAGGATGTATATCTTATCTATAAGCCACAAAAATTTTTAATAATAATTGTATTTCACATTAACATAAAAATCCTTACTATTCAGCAACACAGAAGTATATGCAATCATACTAAATTATCTATAAACAAGCTTTCTTTGAATATACTTAAGAATACCTGAAGTGCAAAGACTGACTGAATTAGACTCTAAAGTTTTGTAACCTGATAGCTATAACACGATTAACTGAATTACTCTATTAACCAAGTTATGTGCATGTTTTATTTTAAATAAAATAAATTGGTGATGGGAGATAGAAATCTCAAAGGAAAAATTTAAAAACAATAATCCTTTCAACTTTATTGTAAGGGGAAAAATCATCATTTAGTTTTTCATCTTGAGCTAAATTTCTCATCCAATTCTACACAAACAAAATAAGGAAATAGTTTTTATTATGATGAATGTATTTTACAGGAAATGAATAAAGTGAAGTATGTCTAGGATTTTGGAAACATGAAGATAAAAATTAAAAATGAAAAGAATTTTAATAAACTGGTTCTGAAAAAAGTCTTTGAATGTTATTACATACTACAGACTTCTCAAAGTACTTGACCTATAATCCACATGAAAAAAACTATAGCATTCATTCATTTTTGTGACCCCTATGCATGTGTTCAACAATAGACAGACATGTGATCAAATTTTCCCAATGCCCTACAGAAGAGTATAGTTGACAGAGCAGATTTTAGAACTCAAGCAATCTAGCTTTTAGGTTTAAAGGCAAAACCATAGCATCATACATCATCCAATGATAAACTTGAAGCTAAAAGGAATTGCTTACAAACATACATATTTCTTTTCTCCAGAACACTCAGTGACAAAATCATAGTTACAGTATACAGAGCAAAAGTTTATCATTCTTTTTCTTTTATTTTAGTGTTACTATCCTAATACTTGTTTCTTTTATAGGATATTTCAAAATTTGTTTTTATTTCCATGGCTTAATATGTTATCCACTATTTGTTTTGTGTTTGATCTGTCCCCTGACCAGAGTGAAGTTCACTAAAGAATAGATACTGTGTAATTTCTGTTCATTATTGTAAACTGACTGCTTAAAATGTATCTGTCATGTATTAGGTGTTGTATATTTGAATAAGCAATCCATTTTCCACCATAGTTCTTATTTAGAAGCAAACTTGCTAAAATATTTCATCAACATTGTAAGTGGGAAAGGACACCTGTTAGACCCGGCTTGAAAGTTTGAATGATTGGTTCTCAGTGAAGTAACAAAGCACAGGTCAAGAATGAACCTGAAGAAAGCAATAATTCTGTGCACACCAAAACTTTTGAAGAGTAAGCAGATCTCAGATAAAACATCCACCACTAGTTTCCTGAGAATAATTGATTGCAAGATAATTTTTGGGGCTCTACAAATACCACCAGCGTGATATGTGAAAGAAAATCTACTTATAGATTTCTCTGTAGGCGAAACATCGTGAGCTGATACTAGATACTTTAATAGAAATAGAGATGTGTGGAACAAGCATAAAAGAAAATCTATTCCTTAAAGAGAATCATCAGACTCAGAATAACAGCTACCACTAGAGAGAGAAAATTGGCCAGTAGGGATGTACTGAGAGAACTGGATGCATTTCTCATCTTATAAAGATGATCCTAGTCAATTCTGGCAATCAGGATTTGATGACAGTGGTTTTTGAATAAACTATATTATTCCCTGTACTTTTCTGAATGTCTGAAATACTTCACAGGAAAAACAAATAAATGTATAAATAGTTACAAGAAGAGTTTAAATTGACTCACAAAAAAATCATCCTTCACTGAGTAATGCAGTAGACAATAATAGTAAAAATTCATTTTTCTTTCTTTTTCTTTCCTTTTTATTGTTATTGTAAGTATGATATACAGAAGGACTACAGTTACATAGTCAGGTAATGAGAACATTTCTTTTTGAACAGTGCCACCTCTTCCCTCATTTTCTCCCAGTTTTCCTTTCCTGATCCCCCTCCTCCACAAGTGGTAGAGTTAATTTTCAACATAGTGTCTAGTATCACTACTGAATGTGTTCAGCCTTAGTAAATAATTTCTGTGCTCTCTCTTACCCTCTCCAAAGCAGATAATCGTACATACAATACCAAAGGTACATAAACCAATAACAGCAACAAAGGAGAGAGAAAAAAAGTAAAATAACAAATGAAAAACCCTATCACTCCCATTTCTTGGAGTTCATTTTGATGGACATCAGGCTATAAGATCATATGCACACAAATATTGAGCCCTTGTGATCCTCTCTTAAAAACATCCTCTTTTGATCTCCTTGTGTGATTGTCTAGAGTACTGTATAAGTTATCATGTCCAAGTGTATTTTTTGTATTTTTTCCATCCAGTGTGTTTAGTTGTAGATTTATAGGCACATTCTATTTACACCAAATGAGGGAAACTATGCAACCTGTATTTCTTTAGGTCTGGCTTATATCACTTAATATAACTTTTCCAAATATTTCTATTTCCTTGTGATTGGTACAATATTATTCTTTCTAATGGAAGTATAAAATTCCATGTGTATCTGTACCACATTTTCTTGATCCTTTCATCCAATGAGGAGTGTCTGGGCGGTTTCCAAAATAGAACGCTACTACACTGTTGGTGGGAATGCAAACTTGTTCAACAACTCTGGAAAGCAGCATGGAGGTTCCCCAAAAGACTAAATATAGAACTTCCCTGTGATCCAGTAATCCCACTCCTGGGCTTTTATCCAATAGAGCAAAAACAAGGCCACACTAAAGATACTAGCACAACCATGTTCATTGCTGCATTGTTTACCATAGGCAAAATATGGAAACAACCCAATAAAAATTTCTTTATAGAATTTTTTTGCAAATCTGTAAAGAAGAAAATAAAATAGTCAGCTAATATTTCTAATTCCATAAGATGCATTAAAATATTCAAGAACCAAAAGTTTTCTGTCTATATAGAAAGCAAAAATTATTTAAAAATAGTACTTCAATAATGAGAAGACAGTATAACCATGTTAACAGAAGTATTCTGGAGGAAGATGACTGGATAACTATTCTTTTATGATTTCAAAAAGTGGGAAGGCAATAAAGTGCAAGGGAGAATATTTTTTACAAAGAAGTCTTTATGTGCAAAATCAAGACTCACAATTCTGTTTGATTCATAAACATGGCTGATATATGCAAAGGGTGAGGCTTCAGACTAAAAAAAATGGTAGACACTATATCAAAAGATTCTAACATGCCTTAATTATTAGACTATAATATTTAGATTCAAAACAACAGAAGATTCTTTGAAGGACACTGAGTTGAAAAATATTCTGGCCAAAATTAGGTTATAAATGTTAAGTTACATTTTATAAATAAACTCAAATGAGACTATGATAGATTGTTCACTATGGAAGATGTGAAGACAAGGGAAAACATAAGAAAAGGAAAAGGTCAAATCAAGGCAAAAGCCAGATTGGATTTTTAAGGTAATATTACTGAAATGAATCTATCCATGTGATTATTAGATGATTTTTAGAGGATGAGATGAATAATTTCAGTAGAACTATGTACATATAAACCTAATGAAAGAAAGTTGCAATGTGAATGAATAGTGAGAACATAAAGAAAGTGTATAGCCAATACAATTTTAAAAATTCTTTTAAAATTATTTTTGTTATCTTTAAGTAGTTGTACAAAGAAATTGCCATTTAACAAAGGAGCTTATGGATACAATTTATCTTGATCAAAATTTCTGATGACCTCATAAATAGCATGCCTGTAATAGGTAATATGATATACAGTAGCAATCAAATTTCCAAACAAAAATCTCTAATATTTGGCCAGTTGCAGTTTCCCCCCCCAACACACAAATGATTGATGGATATTATATATGCCTGTTACTTATGCCAAGTCCTATAGCATACAATCCACTTCTAAATTTATTTTCCCCAGATAGCCACAATAAGATATTCAAGGTTACAAAATATAAAATTATGTTTAAAGGATAAAATATAAAAGCCTATAAATATTTCAGAGTTTTTTCATTATCAAGTGCCTTGCCAGTGCATATTTATTGCCTGATGTGGTCAGTAACTATGTTACCCTAGAAATGGAAAATACCTTGCCTAGATAAACCCAATCTCTCCTACTTCAGTGATGTTTAATCCAGAGATAGTAACTTTGTCCCAAGCCATATGCAATTGAACTAAAGAGTTTCTAAGTCCAAAATTATCTGTGTATGTTTTCTTAAAAAAAACTTATTCTGATACATCTATTTTTATTTCATTATCTAATCTTTAATAATGCTATGAGTAGCAAAAATGGAGAGATTACATTTTTCAATACTTTTACCATTTATGAGCATGGAAATACCTTTAGTATAGTAGTCTCTAGGGGAACTAACCACAAGAAACTTGAAGATAACTGACTTTTCCATGGTACATAAGGATAAGATTGAAGACCTTGTGGAGATCATTCTTTCTTCTAAATTCCTATACACAGAATTTTTTTTAGAATGTGTTCTGCTGCTGCAATTTTCTATTCATAATCTCTCTCACATATGAAAAAAAAGCCAATAGTAGAGCTATGCCTCAAGTGGTAGAGCGCCAGCCTTGAGCTGAAAAGCTGAGGGACAGTGCCCAGGCCCAGAGTTCAAGCCCCATGACTGACAAAAAAATAAAAATAAAAAATAAATAAAAATAAAAACAAAAACAAAGAAAAATGTCTTGTGTCCATGTCTTAGATTCATTTCACTTAGCATCATCTTATATGGTCGTATGTACATAGGGCTATTGAGCTATTATGCTCACTGCTAAGATTATCCTAGATGTATACCAATTAATACAAATAAGGGAAACCATGGAACTTATGTTTCTTTGGATCTGGCTTACTTCACTTAATATGATTTTTTCCAACTCATTTTATTAGGTTGTAAGTTTAACTATTCTCTCTCTCTCTTTCTCTCTTTGTCTCTCTGAATCCATGTTCATTTGTATATGGTGCTTGCACTTTATTCTCTATCTCTACTAATATAATAAGCCACAACTGAACATTGCAATTCAAACTGCATTTTCCCTCCATCTCCATACTTCAGTTCTGCATTATCTTGTTCCTCCCCATGACCACTTTTCATTGGGAATATAGCCTCTAATATCTCCTGTAATTCATGTACATTGTTTAAGACAAAAATTAAGGAAACTAGAAATTGTGGCATTTGGGGAGCTAACTGATATATTCCAGACAGAATCATAAGAGGATCAGAATAAATATTTTAAAGAACTCAGCTACTGAGTCTGATTTATTTTGGAACAGTGAGTGTAAAAAATAGAAGTGCTTTACTTTAACTTATTCAACCTGTAAGATATAAAGGATGTTTTATAGGAAATTTAGAATGTGTTCCGAGACATCTTAATATGTTTTACTGGTTTAGAGAAACACATTAAAGAACATTAAGGTTTGGGTTCTTTGCTTCTTACAGTACTAGAGATTTAACTCAGTCTCATGTTTGTTAGAAAATCAACCATTGAGCCAGACCCAGTCTTCTTGCTCTTTCTTATTTTGTTTTCTTTTGTTTTTCAGATAGATTCTCATGCTAAATTGGCCTGAGTTGACCTAGAACCATTGTCCTCCTACACTCCATTTCCCAAATACCCAATATTATAGGTATGTACCAATGTGCCAACAGAGTATTCATTTTTGCCCAAATAAAAGAAGCTGTGAGGTCAACATCTCAAGATAGAAAATAATTGGATTCCATGAAAGTGTGAACTACAGTGCAGTAAGAAAACAGAGGAATAGGATTGCAGCGAGATCATGCATTTTTCATAATTGTGCAGTCTTGGATAACTGCTTACTTGAATATAACTCTACCTCCCTTATAGAAATTAAATGGTTAATTTATGTGAAATTGCTTATGGCAAGCATATGGAAGGAAATAGAAAAACATTTACTTTTTATTGTATGTATTTTTAACTAGAGAATTCTAAGGTGTGAACACATACTAGAGAGAAATTCACTCCATTAAACAATAACTGCAAGAATTACATAACTTCTACAAACCTTGGTTTCTTCTTCTCTGAAGCAACAAGAATAGCAGGAACTACCTCACAGGATCTGTGTGAAAATATAGGCAATTAAGGAAAATATCTGATGGTAAACAATTAGATCAGAATACTGATCAAAAGAAAAAAATTAAAAATAAGAGGCAAAGTTGAAGGAATACATTTTAAAAAGTGATCTAAGAGATTAGACTTAGAAATTAGACCTAGGAAATTAGATTAGTAAAGAAGAAGGTAGAAGATCTGAAAGTAAAAATGAATGAATGCATCCAAAAGATTGAGTAGATGTGTTATAAAGACAATTCACACTTCTATGAAGAAGGTTGTACAGTTCAAAGTTCTGATCAGGTAATCCAGGACCTGGAAAACATTCTGGATTCAGAGATCTGAATGTTTAAGCAAAAGACTCTTTGGCAGAGAAAGGGATTTGTGCTGATGCTAACCTGGGAGTGAACTTGAAAATACAAGAACGACTTTGAAGAAATCTTGGCAAGATGGATTTTGAAGGGAAAGAAGAGTCTAGCAAAATGGCACGAAAGAGTAAGAGAGATCTCTTGGGTTTTCTTACTTAAGGGAAAAGATAGTTGCATATATAGCAATGCAAATAAGAAGTGGTGAAGCAGAATAGGAAAGGCTGAACATGCAAAAGGAGAAAAAATATATCAGTAACAAACCTAGCTTCTTGCATAACCACTTGGGATATCCATCACAAGGATTAGTAATAGATATCTGGAGGGAAGAAAGAAGAGGAAAATACCACTGATTAGAATAAGAAGCAGTAGGAGGAAATAAACCCACACTTCTATAGTTAATTGACTTTAAGGTAATGTGCCAAGAATGAACAATGGTGAAAGAAGTTGATTTAAACAAGCACATTTGATAAACTGACAATTCACGGGCAGATTATGAAATTATGCTTTATTATACAGCAAACAACTCAAACTAGTTATAAGATTTAAATACAATCCTGAAATTGTTAAATAATTAAGAAAAGAATGCAGGTAAAAGCTAAAGAGCACTGATCTAATCGAAATTTCTTATATGTGAGCTCAAAACATAAACAACAAAAGCAAAATTAAAATGCATCACAATAAAGTGGTCTAAAAGCAATTAAAAGAATCAATTAATATTGAAGACATGATCACAGAATAGCAGAAGGTATTTGCAAATTTTAATTAGATAAAGGGATTGTTTCAAAACGCAAATGGTGTAATTCCTTAGAAAGGCTAACGTACAATTCAACCAAATAAACACTGGGAAATGGTTTCTAGAAATGGACTGAGCAGGGATTGAGGAGAGGCTTGTGTAAATACATGAAAAGAGGAAGAGGGGAGAATGTAGTCATAAAAGACATGTGCATCCTACAAAATTAAGAAAACTGGGGGGGAAGCGAATGGTTGGGAAGGATTAAGAGAATGACAAAAGAGGTGACATTGATCAAGATATATTGCATTCTTAAACTGCTTTGTTAACTGGCAACTCCATAATATAACTACTTAAAGATAATTTTAAAAGACAACTAAATAACATGAAAATACATAATCCTATGTAAAATTGAGCCAAAGACCTGAATAGATATTTCTCAATATCTATTGATTGGCTACAAATGGCCAACAAATATATTACAAAAAATAAAACACCATTAAGCATCTGGGAATTGCAAACCAAAACACTCAATCAGCTATCCCCTCTTAATGCTGAAAATATGAAGATATGATACAGCATATGCCTTAAATGTCCGAAGTCTTGCCTAGTAAACACAGGCCCTGAGTTCCAACTTGAGTACTGAGTAAATAAATGAATACTTATTTATTCATACCTGTTCAATTGGTTATGTATTATCATAAAGATGAAAAATAAAATGTTTTGAAAAATACATTTATATCTAGCACTAGAAAGAGGGGGTGACAATACTCAACAAGAAATGTACTCATTACCTTTCTCATGTAACTGTAACCCTTTGTACAACATCTTTACAATAAAATAAAATGTAAAATAAGTATACAGGGTGACCCATTGTAACAATTAGATGTACCAGATACTATGTTGAAAATGAACTTTACAATTTAGGGGGAAGAAGGAGGAATTGGGGAGATGGGAAGGGAAGAGTTAGTAGGGGAAAAACAAAGGAGTGGGTAACAATGTTCAATAGGAAATGTACTAATTTACCACACTCCTTGATGTAACCTCTCTATACAGCATCTTTACAATAAAATAAATTTTTTTTAAAAAATTCTTCCTGAAAAAAAAAAGAATTTCTATTTTTGCGGATACAATATGCTTTTTTTCTCATTATAATAATGATTTCAAGTCAAAGTGTGATAGTTTAAAAGTTGCATTAACAAAGTTCTAAGTATTATATATAACTAGAAGACCTCTATGGCCTCTGTTTTCAGTCCCAGGTCCATGATTCCTTGACATTCTTCTCCATGGAGAAGTGTTCTAGTTATTTCCTACCTGAGGGATTTCTCTGTGCAGAGCAGACTGTGAAGGCAAAAACAAAGTTTTTTTTATACTATTTGGAGCCATAATCAAGAAGGAACTGATGGACAAAAAGATAACTCATCTTTCTCTCTTCCTAAGTGGAGACAACTCCAAAGCATGCTGCACACTAATTCTTGGTCTTCTCCATATCTTCAGTAATACTGTGGCCATTACTGTGCCTTGGTTTTGGCCCCTTCTGGGGTTCACTTCACCCCCTCTCTGCTAAGGCTTGACAGCACTCTTCATGTCTGACTTTGCAGTATAAAAAAATAAAACTAAATTCAAATGTCACTCACATATTCTAAAAAAATGACCATATTTACTGATACAGAAAAGAAACTAATTAAATCTACTCGAGCTAACCAACCAAACAATAAGCTGTACTCTTCAGTCCTATCACTTAAATCTTAACAGTGATGTGAGTAAGGCAAAGGTTTACAATGCTAAGGCTAAATCAAATTGCAGATGTCATTCCTTCAAGCAGATGATGTGCTAATAATTCTTTTCCTCATTTATCATAACTAAAAGAGCCTGTGTATATTTCAAGAAGATAGTCATTATTGTGTGTTGCATTATTCTACACTTACAACAAAGAGAGTTTGCTTCCTAAAATAATTCTTACTACACCTACAAGCGCCACTTTTATCAGTCATTTTCATTAAAGTAACAAGTTCTTATTAAAGAAAGGACTTTTGTGAATTTGGTAGTTTGTTGTTCCTTACTAGAAGTTGAAAATATTAAATTTGATAATAAAACCCTCTGTCTTTCAACCACAAAGGGATTGCACATATCTGATAGAATGACTGTTCATTTCAATGGTCCACAAAGTGCCCATAAAGCCAAAAAGAATTTTGAAATATAATAAAATTCAACAGATATTTTGTTTTAGTAGCATCATTTGTACCAATATTACAAAGATATTGGTTTAAATATATTATGATGATTTGGAAAATAAAGTATCAATGCATGTGGAATTTCATGAATTCCAAAGAAGATTCTTTTTTGTACATATTTTTATTCTAAAGTTACTGTACAAAGAAGTTACAGGTACATGAGTAAGGAAGGTACATTTCCTAATAAACATTATTACCTCCTCCTTTGTTTTTCCCCTACCATCTTTCCCTCCCTTCCGTAGTGCTTTTAAAAAAAATTTTATTTGCATGTTTTCTGTTTTAGTTTTGAATCTTTTGCATTTTGACCTATTTTAAGTAACAAACTTTCTTGATTTTAAAAATAGCATGTTTGGAACCCTGAAAAAGATCTGTATATCTACTTTCAAAGGTTCTATTCAAAAGAACACTAATGACCAAACAAACAAAAAAATGGCAAGAACTAAAGTTACTGAAATAGGAGCCAAAAAGTGATTCTTCCTGTTTAGTGATAGATAGCATGATCTGATGGGTAGAAAACATTTTTAAAATCCATTAAACAAACAAAGATCTGACAAGTTCAGAAATGTGACAGGTTGGAAATCAATAAAAAAAATTCAGTAATATTTTTACTCACCAACAATAGCTACCAGAGTGACAATCAAATGACTTTCATTAAAAGGCTTCTAAGAACACACAAGGGGGAAAGAACAGCTTCTTCAATAATTATGAATGAGAAATCTGACTGCCTTCATGCAGAAGAATGATATTAAAATGTTAAATGAAACATTTGAAGGTATCAAATGACTTAAATAAAACATAGGAAAAGAAATACTTGGTGTTGATCTGGGAAGTGATTTACTGCATAGGATTCTAAAAGCACAGCAAACTTCTGCACAGCAAATGAAAACAATTAACAGTAAAGAGACAATTGCAGAATGAGAGAAGATACTTGCAAATTATACATGGAACGGTTCCTACTGATCAAAAAGAAGGTAAAATACAGAGTATACATTTTTTCAAAGTACTATTTAAGCTGTGTGCTGGTGGCTCAATCCTGTAATCCTGTCTACTCAGAAGGTTGACATATGAGGATCATGCTTCGAACCCAGCATGGGCAGAAAAGTCCCAGTGAGATGCTTGTCTCCAATAAACCACTCAGAACCCAGAAGTGTTGCTGTGGCTCAAGTGGCAGAGAGCTAGCCTTGAGCACAAAGTGGCTCAGGAACAGCACCCAGGTCCTGAGTCCAAGCGCCACAATTGACAAAAGAGAAAGGAATATATACATACATACATACACATATGTATATGTGTGTATGTATATATATAAATACATAAATATATACATACATATTTATACATGTATATGTTATATATTTATATATGTATTATATTATATAATATATTACAATATTATATGCTATATATAATATTATATTATTATATGTATTTTGTTTATATATATTTATATGTATATAAATATATATTTGTATATATAAATATATGAATACATACACACATATATGTATGTGTATGTACATATATATATATAAATGGCTAACTACTTAACAGATACACAAAAGAATGTTCAACATCCCAAATCATTAAGGAAGTACAAAGCAAAACGAGAGTGACATACTCCCACACACCTGTTAGAAAGGCTATTGCTAAGAGCATAGCAGAAAAAAATAAGTATAAGCAAGAAATAGAGAAAAGAGAATCACTGCACACTATTGGATGGAATATAAATTAATACAGCAGTTTTGCAAAATAGTATAGAAATTGCTGAAGAAAGTAAAAAAAATTACAATCAAACAACATTCCCAGTATAGTATGCTACAAAATTATTCAGAGTGGATGCTAAATGTTCTCACCACAAAGAAATCCTAACTGTGTTAGGGACTGATGGCTAATTGCCTCATTTCCTCATTCCACAATACACACACTGGAACACTACAACATGCCCTTAAAACACCTTTGATTGTGATATGTCAAGGCTCTGTGCAAAGGGAACTCCTCTATATGACTACTTAAAGTTCAGAATAAAATTTGAAGAAAAAACATGTACACCTAGAAAAAGTAAATATTTCCTATATTGCAGACAATATACAAAATCTTGAAAGGTAAAATTAAAGACATCTGATCACATCTGTTGTTCATGGAGGGGGGCAAATGACTGAATTCAAAACACCTGCAGAAAGTATAAAGATTTGCTCTGCTTCTTACAACCATTCCATCAGTAGATGTGCTGTTCTTTGTCTGATTTGCAATGTCCTCTTCCAATATGTAAAGATTCAGCTTAATCCAAAGAGGTTGCTGAAGTCATGTCTCCTGTTGCAGCCCTCCAGAATGGAAATCTACCAGGACAGGGGAAGGCTGGGACCTATTGGTTTGCATTGATTGAGTAGGACCAATTTGGTTCAATTAACAAAAGTCTATCCAGAGCTTACTAAGTACTACTCAGAGATGGTCCACGAGGGAGAGAATATTTCCAAAGGGAAGCTGTATGTGTCACTATACACTAATTACATCCCTAAAGGTAGAAACAACTAATTGCTGGCTCAGTCCAGGCCTCTGAAAAGAGAAAGAATTAAAGATCTCTGCCAGGAGGGAGAGGAGAGATGGTGCCTATTTCAAGATTTTCAGGAGGGCATGCAAAGCACTGGGGTATGCTAGAACATTGAGTCCAAAGTTCCATCAAAGGACCAGCTATCACACATCAAGTACAACTGTGTTTGTTAGTAATTTGTAGTTTATTAGTCCCAAACCTAAAATCTCATGCTGTTCTCATCAGGCACTAATATAAAACAGCTTATTGGCTGAATGCTGAGGATATAAACTGTGTCTATAAAAAATTTATATCTTAGTCCCAGGGTTAAAATTAATAAGAAATGATTCTGATAGCCAAAATAAAAATAAAATGTATTTTCTGATAAAATGGTTTTGTTAAACAACATATATTGCAGATTGTTAAATGCCTTCAGAAACACAATATCACTGATAGAAGAGATTGAAGGATATATAAGCCTAAGTACAGAATTTATTTTCATAAATTCTCCAAATGCTACTATTGACTGCCATATTTTTGTTCAGCTTGCAAAAGAACATTTTTCTCTTTACTCTTTGGTAGAAAGGAAATATTTATATGTAATTAAAGTTATCACTAAAATACAACTCAAACTGCTTCAAATGCATATGTACAAAAGGTTTTTTTGCATATTTAAAAGTCTGCCTACTATATTTCTAGTGTAGGTAAAAGGCAATCTCATCAAAGCAGGGTTGAAACTTTTAGCATCAATTTTATTTACTATTTTTATTTTTTGGGTCTGGTCATGGGGCCTGAACTCTGGGCCTGGGTGCTGTCCCTCAGCTCTTCAGCTCCAGGCTAGTGCTCTACCACTTGAGCCACAGCGCCACTTCCGGCTTTTTTCTTTTTGCTAATGTGGTGCTGAGGAATAGAACCCAGAGCCTCAGGCATGCAAGGCAAGCGCTCTACCACTGAGCCACCTTTCCAGCCCCTAGCATCAATTTTAATGTCTGGTTGGTTTGTTCATTAGTTCTGAGAACTGAACCCAAGAATTCATACATGCAAAGCATGTACCACTGAGTTACACATACAAGCCTCACAATCTATTTCATTCATTTCAATCTATTTTATTCATTTTCATCAGGTTATTTTAAGATCTATATCTTAAAGTTTCTTTTATTCTTCTTCCTTATAAGCAAAATGGCCTTTAAAGTGGTCTTTTTAATGTGCTCCTGCTCTGTTCTTAACCATCTCTTACTTTACCCTCTATGATGCTACCAAAGGATTCTAACCTATATGTAAACCTTGAGAAATTTCTCCCCTGATTAAAAAAAAAATTCTTGAAGACTCATCCTTGTTCAAAACAATTCTTAGAGTTCTTGGCATAAGACCTTTTTGACATGTCTATCTACCCTCACATACTGATCCAAACCATTCTGTGTCATATACCTTGTTACACCAAACTCTGCACAAGTCTACTCCATCCAGTCATGTTTTCCTACTTACTGTTCCTTCTCTAAAATTTGCTCTTTACTTAAACATTGTTCTCAAAAGTTCCTGCTCAAATAACACTCCATCTACAAAGTTACACTTGAAATTTCTGGGATATGTGATTAATCTTTCTGTGAGCTCCAAGAAATTTTTGTTTGCATTTTTTAACTACTTCAAGTAAAATCATAAAATCAACATGGCAATTTTCGAGGCACATAGCATTATTAAAAGGCCATGTGCTCTACAATCTATTTAGTGCACAAAGACTCTTAGGACTCCATTCTGTATAACTAATATATTATTAATAACCACAGAATTATATACACAACATTCTAAGAAAAAATTACTTTATCTTATACTATTGTCTATTTTCTACATTTGTCTTAGAAACATAATTTTAGATGTGAAATTTATTTTGATCTCCTTCTTGTTCGATAGCAAATTATAACCCAGAATAAGTTCATACCAACACTTAAATATGTCAGAAGTCAAAGCATTATTTGTATATCCATGAATAATCTGACAATGATTACAGGTAGAAAAATCATTAGGATGTCAAATGGATAAATGACATCAATCTTCCTTGGAAAACAATTGAAAGTAGAATTCTAGACTTAGATGTTGACAAAAAGTAGGTTTTAGATCATGTTTTGCTTCAAATTAGAATTCCCTCTTCGCATTCAACAGGCACATATTTTTCATCTACAATATTCCAAAATTAAATGCAGTCAGAGTTTTGTTGATAATATTATAAGCTATTCCTATCTTTTCCCTGCATCTTCTAGATCAGCTTCAGAGACTCTGTGCTTACAGCACAGGGCTTATTGATATTCTACTCTGATGATAGTATCACTTTCTTCTTCACAATAAATTTAGCTTAAAGTGTTATAAAAGGCAAGAAGAAACCTAAAATAATTAACTTTATCACATCTCACATGATTCACTTCCTGAAGCTATGCATATTAGAAAATATTATGATTTCTCTATTGCTAATATATAATTAGGAACTTTTAGAAAATTAAGAGTTGCAGCCCTTAGTGCTTGTCATATCTGCTGAATCCCAATGTGAGATAATGAAAGGAACTTACCACATGCTAAGCATTTATTGCATTCATGGATTAGGTTGTTTTAGAGTTGAACTAAATTTATCATTAACATCATCTTTATGAGCTAAGTATTATTACATTTATCTTTTCCTTTGTTTAAATTCAAAAGATAATAAGAAACAGAGGTACACTGAAACACTTTTTCTCTGATCAAAACTCGTTCTTATTTTAAAAACTTTTTGCTTAGTAAGGATTTTTTTGTTTCTTACTGCCTTCAAATAGTTACACAAAGGAGTTTCAATTTAACACATTTGCTTATACGTACAATGAATCTGATAAAATGTGATTCTAAACTGATAAAATGTTATTCTAAAGCATAACTAGAGGCTAGAGATAGAGCTCAGCAGTAGATATGGGCCAGCATGCTTGGGTCCCTATGTTAATTCATCAGCACTGAAAAAAATCAAAGAAAGTAAGTAGCCAGTCCAAGGATAAATCAATTAGCTTAACACTTTTGTCTTACGTAGTGCCACTATAATCAAATATATATTTACTACAAACTCATCATGAGACATCTTCATATTATATATTGTTAGAACTATAACAACATAGCAATACTCATACAAATCCCATATTCAAGTAACAAATTGCACAAAAGTTATTTCAACTTTTCATTGTATCTTATCTACATTTTATGGGTGGTCTACAGATATTGCATCTATCTGTGTCTTGTCATATCTGTCACATATATTTTAATTTTGGTTTTGAATATCTCAAATTTAAATAAAAGATATTATTATACCCTAAACATGTAACATTAAATGAGACCTCAGTGTAGAAAAACAGAGAAACAGATAAATGGATTTTCTTTCTTGCTGCCTTCTCTACTTTCTTCTTCAAAGCAAAAGCTTATCAAATGCCTGCTGTGACACTATTTAGTATGCTTAGATGATAGGCTATATGTGAACAGGAAATGAAGAACAAAGCATGTGACTCCTGATGGTCTAGGAACAAAGAGAAAATAGTAAATCTATTTTTGCCCAAAACGTAGCTAGTAATATCAAACTTAACAAAAATACAAAAGTGTGATGTGGGGAGAAATGCTAACTAAGGAGAGAGATGATAAGTAAGTTCTGAACATAAATCTGGAGAGTGAAAGATTTCAGGGAGATACTTCCCAGGCCACCCTTCAAGGCACAATGCATGCTTTGATTTCACTTATTTTATAAACGGTGTTGCAAACATGTATTTAAGTTTAAAATTCAAAGAGGAGATAGAAGGAAACAAAAAAGATCAAGAATGGAGGGGCAGGGGAACAAAGAAAGAATAAGAGAGAGAGATTGAGAAAGACACCACAAAAAACAAAGACAGAAAAAAAGCACACAATTAATTGCAATTAATAGTAATATTTACCACAGCTCTCTTTGATGAAATTGAGTGGATTTCAAGTTTTACTTAGGTACAAAAGCTGATGAAATAGATTTCTTACCAACTAAGTCACTCAAGTAAGTACACAAATTAGCAATAAGAGGTATTTGATAAATATAGACTTACTGCATACAAGAAAGAAATGAGAGAATAAAAAATGATGAAATAAAATTAATATAATTCTTTGATGGTCTTTTCAAATTCTTTTGGAGGCTACATCTAGACTTGGTTATGAAATGTTCATTTTGATTTAAGGTAAATTCTCAAATTCAGCATTCTTTGCAAACTGTGATCCAATTTCACTTTCTTCTTAATCTGTATGCAAATTTTTCTATCTGTTCTTTAGAAAAATTACAAATTTTTATTTTAAAATTCCTCTGTTAGAAGAATGTAGGGAGACAGGAAATTTACATTTTATAAACAAAATTTTATATCAGAATATTTTATGATATATATAAATGGTTAATATTATTCAACATTAATACATGAAAGGCTCAACTTCCAAGGAAAAAAATCGGACTAAGTTTTTTTTATTTTGAAAATACCACACAGAGGGGTTACAATTACATGAGCAAGGTAATGAGTATATTTCTTTTTTTTTATTGTGAAAATACTGTACAGAGGGGTTACAATTACATGGGCAAGATAATGAGTACATTTCTTATCAAGCATTGTAGCCTCCTCCTTTGTTTCCCCTTCCCATCCCTTCCCAACTTCCTCCCACCTTCCCTCTCAACCCTCCCCCCCCACCACCAAAGTTGTAAAGTTCGTTTTCGACATGACAACTTGTACTTCTCATTGTTGCAACGGGCTCACTTGTACCCTTATTTAAATGACTTGTTTTTCCCCTTCCCCTCCACAAATTATACCCACATCAAATACAGTGAAAGCAGGGGTTATACTGTGGGGGAAGGACATACAAAGCAACAAAGAAATAATCTTATAAATGTGTCAGAAGCAAATGCATGAAAGAACAAAAAAACATTTGAATACATATCTTATGGTTCATTTTCCTAACATCACCTTATCTGACCTTTTCTGCTTGACTCATACATATACTCAATATTGCAAATAAGGGAAACCATGGGACCTATGTTTCTTTAGGCTTGGCTTACTTATTTCTTATTAAGCATTGTTGCCTCCTCCTTTGTTTCCCTTACCATCCCTGCCCTCCCTACCCCCCCAGCCCCTGCCAAAGTTGTCAAGTTCGTTTTTTTCCAATGTTGCAATGGGTCCACCTGTATCCCTATTTAAATCACAGACTATTTTGAAATGAGATATTTCATTTACTCTCATTCTAAACTATATTATATTCTAAACCATGTGGTTTAAATTAGAGCTCCCCAATGACCCAGCAATCCCACTTTTGGGCATTTTCCCAAACAAGGGTATACTAAGGCTAGCAGCACAACTATGTTTATTGCAGCATTATTTACCATAGCTAAGATATGGAACCAACCCAGATGCTCCTCAGTAGATGAATGGATCAAGAAAATGTGGTATATATAAATGGAATTCTATGCTCCATCAGAAAGAATGATATCACCCCATTTGTTAGGAAATGGAAAGACTTGGAAAAAATTATATTAAACCAGGCCCAAAGAGTTCTCATGGCTTCCCTTATTTGCAATAACTAGTACATATGTAGGACAAGAGGCCAAAAGCTATGTACCTATGACCATATAAGATGATGTTAAGGGCTGGGAGGGTGGCTCAGTGGAAGAACACTTGCCTTGCATGCCTGAGGCTCTGGGTTCGATTCCTCAGCACCACATAAGCAAAATGAAAAAAGCCGGAAGTGGCGCTGTGGCTCAAGTGATAGAGTGTTAGCCTTGAGCTGAAGAGCTGAGGGACAGCACCCAGGCCCAGAGTTCAGGCCCCACGACCGGACCCAAAAAAAAAAGATGATGTTAAGCGAAATGAACCCCAAGATAGGGACACAAATATCTTTTTTTTCTTTCTTGCTATTGTTTCTAACATACTTACAATGTACCATGTGATTTTATTTTTTTGTTGCTGCTCTGTATGTTCCTCCCCCATGGTATAACCCCTGTTTTCACTGTATTTGATGTTGGTGTCCTGAATCTTGTATATATACTTCTCTAATTTGGGGAGGGGAAGGGAAAAAACAAAATACTTAAACAAGGAGACAGGTTGACCCATTATAACAACGAGATGTACCAAACACTGTGTTGAAAACGAACTTTACAACTTCAGCGGGGTTGGAGGATAGTTGTGGAGGTGGGAGGGAAGCGATGGTAGGGGGAAATCAAAGGAGGAGCTCAATAGGAAATGCACTCATTACCTTGCTTATGTAACTGTAACCCCTCTGTACATCATTTTACAATAAAAAACATACAAAAATAAATAAAATAAACTACAGTTTAATCTCTGTATTTTAGCCATATTTTTTAATTTCTCAGAGATTATCATCTATGTGACATTTGCATTGAATCTTATCCCTTTTCTATCTTAGTTTTGATACATTGTTATAAAGAGTTGGAATTTTTTCCCTAGTCTAAAATTCAGTTTCTGCTATGGCATGCTACAAAAGTATTTGCCCTATAAGCTAATAAATTGATATGATTACATTCTGTCAGAAAATTATTGCACCTGTTCACTCTTAATTGTTCTTTTTCCAACCATTCCTGGTAGTCTTTGTGTGTGTGTGTGTGTGTGTGTGTGTGTGTGTGCATGTGCACCCGCACGTGCCAGTCCTTGAACGTGAATTCTGGTACTGAATTCTGTGCCTGAGCTTTCATCCTCAAGGCTGGTGCTTCAGCACTTGAGCCACAGACCCACACCCATTTTTTTGGTGGTTTATGGAAGACATGAGTCTCAGAGACTTTTCTGCTCCAGGTAGTTTCAAATTATATCTTAGTCTCCTGAGTAGCTAGGATTACAGGTATAAGCCACTGCACATGGTTGTCTTTTAAGCTAGTTTTATAAGACAGTTGCAGAATAAATCTCATTCACAGATCAAAGGGATTCACTCCAGATTGCTTTCACTGAACTTAGAACATGGAACTGTGAAGTTTTTGCTGTGTAGTTAGAATATCACTATGAATAAGCCTTTGCATGCATTTTGTGCACTGAAAACCCAACCAGACAGTAGACTTCATGACAGATACAGCTAAATCAGCATGCTCTATTCGTGCCCAGATACCCTTCACCCACAACTTCCCTGCTTAGAACTATGGCTCCGGACTCTATTTACAAATGTTGAGCCTCAACATTTTACATATATTTGTAACTCACAGATCATGAAAGGAAAAACACAGATATAGTAAGTAAGCTACATAATGTATTTTTCCTTTAGTCTTCCCAGAAATAATAATGTTTGCTGCTCCTCTCAGTGTGAACGTTTTTATGTATCCCATCTGTAAATGTTCACAAGAATATAAATCCAATACTGAATTGAAATGCATCATTTCCTGAAAACATCATGGCAGTTCTCCTCAGTTTCTAAGGATATATCAGCCCATAAAGAGAAGAACAGAGATCCATTTTTGCCCTCAGTAGAAAAATTTTAGATAGACTTTTTGGGGATTTTTATTGAGTCAGGTAATCAGCCATTGTCCATTTCCATTGACTATCCAGTCTGTGTCTCCACGTGGCCAGAGAACAATGAGGCCATTTTCTGCAATCAAGAAGGCTGTCAGCATTCGTATTGATTTTGGAGAGTGGTGTGGCAAAATGCCTCAATCAGACAATTTAATGGAGGATGAATAAGCCAGCTTAGATGGAGCTGCAAAGAAAAAGGAACACAGCCCTCCCAGGCCCTTCCTTATCATTGGTCCATATGTCAGTGTTCTCCCTGAGAACCATTCCCATTGCCCCTCCATGGCTCCATGAATCCTTAGCAACAACTTCATATATACTGTTTTCAAGATGTCCCAAGAAGGCAGAAGTGAGTACATGTGTGTCCATTGGTGTACAGAAAAGAAGAAGCTACAAGTTTTAAAATAAAAGTATCCACATTATAATCCTTCCAGATGCACATACATCCAACCCAACAGGAAAAAAGAGCTCTCTGCATCTCCAGAACCATCCCAGCCCATCACTGGCCTCTTATACCTCCACCTTTGCAATGCAACTCGCATTGTCATACATAGAGAATCAGGAGACTGAGATCTGAGGATTGCAGTTCAAAGCCAGGCCGGGAACAAAAGTCCGTGAGACTCTTATCTCCAATAAACCACCAGAAAACCAGAAGTGGCGTTGTGACTCAAGTGGTAGAGTGCTCGCCTTGAGCTGAACAGTTAAGGTACAGCCCAGGCCCAGAGTTCAAGCCCCACAACTGACAAAATGAAAGAAAGAAAGAAAGCCAGAAAGTAAGAAAGCAAGAAACAAAGAAAGAAAGGAAGGAAGGAAGGAAGGAAGGAAGTGAGCCAAATCAATACATGACTCCATGTCACACTCCTCAACCTGGAAATGGTTAAAATGTCCCAAGTGACTGGAATCATCCTCTCCATTGCAAGCCCAAATTCATCTCTTGCCAACCTTGCCTTCTACAAGGTGATCTCCTTTATCTAGAGCTGCTCTTATCATACTTACTCTGAGGAGACTAGACTGTCAGCCATTCCACTGTGCACATCTTCAGACTATTTTATTGTGACTTCCTGAACTCTTCAGTCTTTATACAAATATGAATGTCTCAATGAAACTAATATAAACATCCCTAATAAATTGAAAAATATCATCTTTCTCACAATTTCCCCCTATTCATTTCCTTACTGTCTAACATTCTCTACCTTAGGTTTATTTTAATTTTTTCAAAGCATCCATCCATATATTCTATATAATTTACCTCTTTACTCTGTTCATTATTCTGTTCCATTTACTAAGGTGAAAATTCACAGTTGTAGAACCTTTTTTTGTTCCCTGATATATATATATATATATATATATGATATATATATATATATCAATGGATTAGAACAATTGTCAACATGCAAAAAACACTTAGTACATAATGAAGTGAATGAAAACAAATATTTTTACTGAGTCCATATTACATGTCAAAGTATTGCTAAGTATTTTGTCTATAATCTCTTTTCTCCTCCTATATATGCAATCTCAGAAATCTCTTGGTAATTTCAGAAACTGATACTATCAACATTTTTATTGGTTCAGGATTATATAACAAGTAAGTGGCAGAGCCAGGACTGAAACTCCTATCCAACTCATAAAGCTTAGATTTAACTGCTGCCACGTGTTTAAAGTAGCAACTTGTCTCACTACAGGGTTCTACATAATCATCATTCTCTGTTATGTATAAGAAGCTTTCTAGACTGGGAAGCAGAAAGTAAATTATCAAGAGTTATGCTATTCCAGAGTGAAACCTTAATGTGGGGGGAAAGAATTCACAAGACACTAGTTCATAATTTCTATCAGGAAAGACACGTGAAACAGAAGACAAAGAAAAATTTTGTTTGCTGTTCTTTTCGGGCAGATTATCTTGCTTCTTGTCTCTCCTCTTGGGATTATTCCTAGGAATCACTAAGAATTGACCTCTGCTGTTGATCTCCAACTAACAGAAAACCCAGGTATGCACCGTGAGAAAAAAAAAAAGAACGATGAGGTAATCGTTTTTAATCAGTGAAGTTATCTGCTTGGAATTATCTAAATCAACCTGTGTCCTTGATCCTCAGTACATCTCCTTGGCTCCATTTGAATCCAGCAATAATCTCGAAGACAATGTGCAGATCTGGCTCAGGGAAGCATGGGACTCTCACTTTCCCTGCTCTTGGTTCCAGTATATACCCTTGATGTTCTTCTGATCATTGCCTTATTTCAAGTAGGAGGTTGTCATCTAGTGGGGTAGGAATTTGTCCCCATCCGTGTCATTCCAAGCTCCATCTGTGTCTTAGATATGAAGCTTTCATGGGAGAAAGGCAGGGATAAAATTATACAAACTAATTCACTGTATCCAGACCTCACAGGCAGTCATGAACTGAGTAGACTCTTAATATGTGCATTCTGATAAAAATATCCTAGTCTACTCCCCGCTGAGGCACTTTCCACCCACACCAACACTTTACTTTCTTTCTCATTTGGCTGGTGAGTCATATCAATGCAGACAATTTATACTAAATGCTTTGATCCGAAATTTTTACTTCCCTTTGTTGAAAATATTTTTTGTAACTTGAATAGTTCTTGTTGCTACAATTGTCCATGTAATGTCCACATTACAATTCTTCCAGATGTGTATGAAATCAACAGAATCCTCGCATTTCAGTGCACAAAACAATATTTGGTTTTAGGATAAAGCATCTATCAGGCTTTAAAAAATACTCCAAGAGATTGTCTACATAGTGTCTTAAACTGTCCTTTGCAAACTCAATGAAGAGATAATAAATACTTAGGGGTGAGACTATTCTCCATTTTTCTCCACAGTAGATCTTTTTTTTCATCTTTTAACAAGTACTAGTAACTGTCCTTAAATTGATTCTCATTTTTAAAAAATCAAAATTATTATTGTTAAGTTAAAGAAAATAAGAGAAGACTTGTGATGTGTATAGTCATTTACTAAGTGAATTTACTAAGTTAACTTGCTGGGTAGATTTCATACTCTTCTCTGGCTAAGGATCTTCCTGACACAGTATCTCAAATGCACTCTACTACACCTAGCACTACCACAACAAAACACTACTATCAGACTGAGAAAGCATGTCACAATTTAATCTGCTACAGGTTTCCTATTTTGCTTTCCTGTCTCAGGATTATCCAAGTTACTTGCAAATATCATTGGGTAAATGTAAATGGCAGCTCAATAGGAAAACTTTCCTAAATATATTTCCCATCAGATTATCAGAACACCTGTGAAAAATGATTAAATAGTCTTATTAACAGTTTTCTCATTCATTATTTTCATATGGTACCAATTTAGTCTTAGTCCAAGAGACATGTGAATTCATCACCATCCTTGCTGAAATGTCAGAAATGTGACATTTCTTCCTTCACAGCAGATAACAACAAATATACCCCGCTAATCATTTGCTAGATCTTGCTACTCAGCCCCCTCCCCCTGCAGTAATCCTTGTGAAAGAATGACACTTCCCTTCTCATCGCTCTTCAATTCCTATAATCAATTCATTCACCATTGCTCTGATCAGAAAACGTTTTATAATTCCAAGGTTCTCTGGAAAATCAAACTCAGCTTTCTTCCACTCTGTTGAAAATCTCTTTTCCCAAGGCTTTAAATTTTGCCCTTCTAGGTCATTCCTGCTCTATGGATGTAGCAAAGCAAATCTCCTTGGTGGTATTGTGATTTTTCACTCAATCTCCCATTAAAGGGCCTATTTGGTAGAGTCTCCATAGACACAAGGCTATGCAAAAGGGAAAGAAAATTCACTGGGCACAAAGCAATCACTGCTCTTCAGCTCCCCAGATTTACAGCCTGTCACAATTCCTATTGCTCATGTCTATCAAAGGGTTACACAGGAGTAGTATCAGCATGAATGTGCTTTGGAGACCTTAGATTCTACATATGAAAATAAATTTGGAGATTCACTTAAACCCTGGGTTTGCAAAGATTATCACAGGACAATCAGGATCTAGGATTTTGTGATTTGTTCTCTGAGATAGGCAAAACAAAAACAAAACTTCTTGCCCAGGACTGGGGGGAAAAAAAGTTAAAAACAAAGTTTCAGCGCTGCACATGAGGCCTAGTACAGCAAACACTCATTCCCCAGGCCTCAGCATTTTCTC
Source organism: Dipodomys ordii (assembly GCF_000151885.1). Lineage (NCBI taxonomy): Eukaryota > Metazoa > Chordata > Mammalia > Rodentia > Heteromyidae > Dipodomys > Dipodomys ordii. The sequence continues at coordinate 22,907,822 of NW_012267224.1, forward strand.
TCCTTACATGACTGTAGGCCTGTGAAGAGCCACTATCTCAGTGCAAGTAAGCTAGATTTATTCTCCTGTTAAACTTCTTTTAATAATCTTCTGTCATAGAGCCCTTTCATCAGTATGCTAACCCAGTTACAAAGACCTGCCTTTGTTACTTGCTAGGCTTTGTCCATTTGAATTCCTATCTAACCGTCTGTGACCATCTAACCATCCTTACTATTCTATACATAAGGAATGATGAATTTGTTTCATAAGAAATCAATAACTATCAAACTCAGCTTATTTCTTCATTCAGTTATTCAACCACTTACATGCATACCTCTTATTTACCTAATCTTGTAACTTTCCATTTTATCTTCATTTCTGAAACAGAAAATCAGAATGTGGGCGTCTTAAATTCAACAGTGTGCATAAGATCATGAATGTGACAAGTAGCAGAAGCATGCATCGAAGTATTTTCTCCCTGATGCAAAGACAACAACATGTTCTAGACTGGGAAATTTTTCCCAAAACTACTCAAAAAATGTTGTGAACTAAAATAAACATGATATTCCAGCATTAAGGGTATAGTTTTTAGCTTAATTTTTATGGGATTAAAATTCTCCAACCCATTCCCTCCATTTATGGTGAAGAACTCAATGAGTCACTCATGCTAAATGTAAAAATATTTTTAGTGTGTAGAATGTGTATGTATGTGTGTGTGTGTGTGTACATGTGTGCATGTATATGCTGCTAGGCATTTATTTAGGCAAAGACTTTATTACTGAACTACACCTTCATATAAAACTAATCCTTATAATACTTAATCTGACATTTTAAGGTCCATCTTCAAATGCAGGGACTCTTACTCATACATATGATTTCTAAAAGACTCAAGAAAAATGTATGTCAATCCCTTATAAAACTGTCAAATACCAGTGGATTGGCAGGTATAATTTTTTTTCCAGGGCTGAGGACCGAACCCAGGGCCTTGAGCGTGCCAGGCGGAAGCCCTTCCGCTGGGCTAAACCCCCAGCCCCAGGTATAATTATTTTTACTCACTAATTTGTTGCTAAATACAATTTACCTACAATTGCATAATTTTAGCATAATAATCCAAGTAATGTTGGGAATAATTCTAGTACATCCTCCATGTTTCATAACTATTTTAATTATCTTTAATTAGTTGTACAAAGTGATGTATTTAAATATGTCAATTTATGGTACAAAAGCAATTACTTTAACCTGCTTGAATTTTGGAATTTCAGAGATGTCTCATATATGCTTTCTATTATTATATTATAGTGTTGTATAAATGAAAAAATGAAGACATTTTAAGGATGTCTTCATATCCCAGAAAAGACAGGGTCAGGAAGTCCAAATCAGTTAGCTAGCTAGAAGGGCCTTACAGCTCTTGAATATTACTTAGTTAAAAAAAATCCATTGCAACAATTAGGTGTACAAGACACTATGTTGAAAATGAACTTTACAACTTCAGGGAGGGGGAAGGAGAGGTGGGGAGGTGGGGATGGAAGGGATAGCAGGGGGAAAACAAAGGAGTGGTACCAATGCTCCAGAGGAAATGTACTCATTACCTTACTCATGTAACTGTAACCCCTCTGTACAGCATCTTTACAATAAAATAAAATTTTAAAAATTCAGTAAGAATAAAACCAACATTTCTTAAAGCCTATTTAGAACCTTGATTGTTTCATGGTGAAGAGATCAGAAATGTATATGTATGACCAAATTCATCAAAAATGTATTCATTAAACATGTGCCCATTTTGTATATCAATTGCCATTTCAATCAAGTTAGTAAATAAATAAATACATACATAAATTCTAAAATATAGATAAAAGCTAATAAATCAAGTCATAATAATATAGTAACAAAAAGACTCAGAGGTTTGCTGGGCACTGGTGACTCACATCAGTAATCCTAGGTACTGAGGAGAAGATGTGAGGTTACCATTCAAAGCCAGCCCAGACAGGAAAGGCCATGGAGCCCTTATCTCCCACTGTCCACTGAAAATACAGACCTAGAATTGTGGCTCAAGTGGTAGAGCACTAACCATTAGCACAAAAACTCGGGGACAAAACTCAATCCCTGATTTCAAAACCCAGGAATGGCATGCTCACGTACTTGTGCTTATTGAGCACACACACACACACAGAGTCAGAGATTGACTTGCATTCCATTCAGTAATGAAATCACAATTCATATACAGAACTAGCTTCAGAAAATATTCAATCATATCATAATAGCAGAATCACAAAGAAAGCTAGTAAGTAAAAGATTTCAGATTATGTCTCTAAAGGTTTCACCACTGGCTGTAAGCAGCTGCCATATGGTTGCTGATGATTATTAAGAGAGAATTCCAGTCTCAGCAGACTTAAATGCAATCAGCAATAGCTGGCAAAAGGATAAAAGATGACAAAGTTAAACTGGCTTATTCAATTATTACTTTGGAAGTGATACATTCCTATAAGGTGCTGCACTAAGTACTATCACAATGAAATGATCCAGCAGATTTCACTTTTCTAATCAAAGATTTCAAAATCCACAGAAAAAGCTAAGGTACAAATAAAACTAATTATAATTAAAAATTAACCAATTAACCAACTGCCAAATTAACCATTGCTGTGATTTGGATCTGAAATGTACAACAACGGCCTAAGGGTTAAAGCTTTAGACCCCAGTTTGGAGCTATTAGAAGGTAGTGAGATTTTAAAGAAGAAGTAAGATCTTGTGAGAAGTCTTCCAGCCTATGAAGATTTGTGCAGTGATATTAAAGCTGTTTTGCTTTCCCACAATGAGGTTTTTTTTTTTACTTCCTCTGACACATGCCCCACGAGAATGGGTTATATTGCTACAAAAACAAAACTGATGAAATCTATTATCCATAGAGTGAAACCTCCCAAACCATCAGCTAAAGTACATCTGTCTTCAGTTCAAGCGAATTTATCTCAGATTGTTTTTTTCTATTTTCACAAAACAACTTTAGGCCGTGCTTAGTTTGTCTTTTTCCCACCTCATCCAATTTAAAAGGCTATATTTCCACTACCTCTGATGCACATACAAAATCCATGTGCTCTAAACAAAAAGTAGCCATGAATAAAATAGTTAAGCAGAGTTGGTGATGTGGCTCAGTTGAAGAGTGACTAACAGGAATGTGTGAGATCCTGAGTGTGATACTCAGCGTTTCCAGAAAGAGAGAGAGAGAGACAGAGACAGAGACAGAGAGAGGGAAAGATAATTATTATGAGAAAGGAATCAATGAATTATAATCAATAGGCCAGGGGAAAAGAAGGATAGGTCAGTAAAGGTAACTAAAAGTTAAGCATGTTAAGCATTAAATGATAACACTCAGCTATTTACCTCTACAATATACATATTACACTAAGCTAGAAAAATCTATAGAAATAGAGAAGTGGGAATCTTAGGAGATGATGACTACCAAGAATTAAAAGCAGAGCAAGACGTACCTATACAAATTGAAGGAAAAAATGAAGAGGTTGTCAGAGAGAGGAAAAAGGCAGAAATGAACTAATACTACCTTAAAATGTAAGACATAATAGCTGAAAACACATGACTTACAACTATTTGACAAAATAACTGTTAAATGCTTGAAGACAAAACTAACTTTACTTGATAGCATTTCAAATATGTGATGATTTAGCTATGTAGTTAGTATTCAGAGAAAATTTAAAAGATATTTAATCTAGACAGAAGAACATTAACAACCTCAAGATGGCTTTAAAAGAGAGTAATTCAATGTAAGAAATGATAATAAAAATAAAATTAAACATGAATGTATCAATAAAGCATTTTAAAAGTTAGTCTTGTTGGAATTATGTGTTTTTATTCAGATTAATAATAATTTTGAGCTTTAATTTACAAAAGAACTCCTCATTTCAGTCATAATTCTATTTTTCCATAGCAATATGAAGGGAAAATGCATTCATATATAATAGTTTAAAGCCATAACACTAACAGATAGCAAGGTTTTTACATAAAAATTAAAATAGAATTTATATCTGCTGAAAGTTCAGAATTCAGCATTGAGATAGACTATATATCAAGTGTCACAGTGACTTAATTATAATATCTTATCTTACTATATAGATGTCATGTTATCACCTCCACAAAATATTTGCACCTGCATAATTAAGGAGCCTGGACACTTCAAGTCTTTGAATGAGAAAGGCCTAAATTCATTTCTGAATTACACTTTGATAATTTTGTGATTCTCTAAACACTACTTAACTTGTCTATGAGTCAATGCATGTCTTACAGTGCTCTAACTAATCAATTGAGATACTGTGTGTGACATATTACGTATATGTTAAATACTAAAAAAAAAAGTAATAGTACATTTTTGAATCATAGAAGTTGTTTTAGTTGTGTGAGGGCTTGTAAAAATTTTTGCAAGCTTTGTGGAATAAAACAATACTGTTGGGCTATGAGAATAGTGTAGTGGCAAAATTCTAACCTCTCATTTGTGAGGATCTAGGATCCATCTGCTTATTACTGGTATTAATGTTTATTGTGATATGGCAGGGTTCAGTACCTAGGATCTTACAAGGCTTCAATCAATGTATTGACTAGACTGTGTTCTTTCTGAAGCTTCCAGGGGAAGAATCTGGTTATGAGCTCATTCTGGCCACTGGTCAAGCCAAGTCCGTTGCTGACTGTCTGGTTTGGCTCCCATTGGTCATCTACATTCTTTGCCACATGGCATCATCCAGCAGTGGATAGACTCTGTTTGAAATATCTCCATTTTTTTCTGTTTACCTCTACATCCAGATGTAAGGGCTCAGGTGATAAGATCCAGCCCACTTGGGTAATCCCCCTTTCCTAACGACAGTTATGACATAAGCCAATTATCTACAGGATGCAGATCACAGTCAGAGTCCCAGAGCAGATTAATAAGCATGTGGAGAGAATGTTGACTGGGGAAACAACTTCAAATTCTGTCTACTCCAGTGTTTAGGTAATAATCGTAATAGCTGACCATTGTGTAATACTTTTTGTGTGTGTTTCATAGGTTTGATCTCAGGGTTTTGAGCATGCTAGGCACGGATTCCAGTGCTGAGTCATATATTCACTGCTCTTTCGTACTAATTAATATAGGATCTTACTTCTTGCCTAAGCACACACCTAAAACACAAATGACTTGTCATAGGCTTCCTGTCAAAGTAGCATGACAAATATTTGCCATAACTTGCAGCTCATTTGTTGAGTCTCAAGAAGGACATTTTTACCTGGGATGGCCTGGAATTTCAATCCTCCCAACCTTAGCCTCCCATGTAGCAAGGATGACAGACACCAGCCTCTATGCCATGGTATTGGTACAGAAGGAGTCTCACAAATAGTCCCAAGCTAAATTTGAATCATAATCCTTCTGTTCTCAACTTCCCAAGTAGTTAGGATTACAGGTCTAAGTCTCAGGTGTCTGGTTACCACTTGATCATTTTTGAGTTATCTTTTCCAAAGTTTGAGAAAATTATGCACGATTGTTACTAAACATATAATAAACATTTCAAGCAACTACACCATTAATATCTAGTAATATTTAGTAATCCTAGCTACTCAGGAGGCTGAGATCTGAGGATCGCGGTTCAAAGCCAGCCCGGGCAGGAGAGACAGTGAGACTCCTATCTCCAATAAACCACCAGAAAACTGGAAGTGGAGTGGTAGAGTGCTGGCCTTGAGCTGAAGAGCTGAGGGACAGCGCCCAGGCCCAGAGTTCAAGCCCCACGGCTGACCAAAAAAAAAAAAATCTAGTAATATTTATACATAGAATATAGTACATTCTAATGAGAGTTTAAATTTAAAAGGCCTGAAAAACTACACTATCATTTAGTTGCCTGCTCAGATTTTTCTCAGAAATGCTTAATCCTGTTTAGTTTTACACTTACACAAATGTAATCTCAAAAGTCAGAAATTCTCTTCCTCTTATCCAATCTGGGATAAGAAAGACCATGCAATTCACAGATTTTTTTGAAGAGTACTGAGAAAGGATCCCATGAAGGAGACTTGGAATCACAGGTAATCCCCAGATAAGCACTTAAAGACCATTCAATTCTATGAATTTTCTTAGTAAAACAGTCCCATCACCTATTGTATTTTTAAAACAACTTTTAGTTCATTATTTTCTAATTATGAGAAAACCACTACATTATAGCCTATTAAGAAGGATCAGACACCAAGTGGTAAGGTGGCCACTAATGAACATTTCTCACATTCTAGGTAGAGTTTTAAGACTATTACACAAACAATTTCATTTAATCTTCATCAATTTCTATGAATGTTGGCTGTTGTAGGTTTATTTTATTGATAAAAAACTAAGGCTTGGGTAAGGTAAATAATGGGAATAAAAACTATATTGCAATGGTATACTTGAGCCAGAATTTAAACCATTATTAAAACTTACAAGACTCCAAAACCACACTGCTTTTGACAGTAGTCTCTGCTGTCTCATAAGATTAACAAGGATAAAATGAGAACAAATGGAAATGAATCCATCTGAACCAACATACTTAAAAAAGAACTCTTGCACTCAATTTGACTTCATTTTTTTTGGCTTTCATATACTTAACCTTTCTTCATTTTTCTTTCTTTCTGCCATTTTTCAGTATTACGTACAATAATCATATTACAGTTAAATTTATAAGACTGCGTTATTGCATTATTCATTCCATTAACAAAATAAGTACCATTTATTTTAGATCCAATAGTATGGCAATCATCTTCTTAGACCACACGGACTCTTGTATCATTTTCCTAAGTTTTCTTGAACAAATCTTTGGTACACATTCACTAAGGAGCAGAATTAGCAGGGTAATAATCAAGGGTTCTACTTTTAATTCATAGTGCTTTATGATATGTTCTGCAAAGTATTTTCCATTCTGTCCACTGATCTCCAAGTCTGAGATTTAGGCCTACGCAAAATTAATAATTTTTGTGTAATGTTAAGATGAAGACAGATTTCAGGCCCATGTTAATGAAGATTTTGAAATACACTTTTGAAGTTTTGTTTTTATTTCTATCATCTGCAGCTGCCTGTTCCAGATCTATCACTGTGTTTTCAGATCATGGTGCCATATGCATTACAGGCAACATAGAACTTTTATTCAGGGCTATTGCTTATGCGGCCTGAAATTCAGGAACATAAGGACAATGGATTAGTCCATTTCACTCTATGAAATGCAAGCTCATTATAGTGAGTTTAAGTTTATGTGCTTTTGAATTGGAAATATACCATTTGAACCAATCTATCAAACAAGATTTTTCTGAAGAAGCCTAAACTACTAAAGTTTTGAAAGAAAACATTAAATGTGAGAAATGTAGCTGAGAATCCAAATAAGTAACTATCCAATGTATCAATGTGCTCATGAGTGCAGTATGTACACTAGTGCTGCATTCAAATGAATAGCCAACTGACTATATGGTGCACCAAAACACAGAGAAGGTGGGAAACAAGGAAACCATGTTGTCTGTTCCTCTGCCTATCCATTCCACTCTCAGTAGCAATTATTGTCACAGAGCTTTTAAGAATTTAGGGTAACACTTCCAAGACCTTCCTTTTTATTGTTTGTAAGTTTTTTATTGTAAGAATGCTGTGCAGAAGGGTTACAGTTACATGAGCAAGGTAATGAGTACATTTCCTATTGAGCATTGTTGCCTCCTCCTTTGTTTTCCCCCTACCATCCTTCTTAATACCTGCCATTGAAACAAAATTTTGATTGATAAAGGTTGAGAAAGAGGACTCTGGAGGCTTAGTAAATCAATTGTGCCAAACTGGAGAAACAAGGGACTATGTAAACACTGTATATATTTTATGCAAAAAAGATAGTTGGGAAATTATCGTTCCTAAAATGATATATAAACTGCATCCTCACTGGTGTGCACGACTATGGATGAATGGCCCCTGAAAAATAAGTCCTTGCTACAGGTGATAATGAGTCAGGTTCTTGTCAGATAGTTCCAGTTCTACTTTTAATTAAATGACGTGTCTGTACTTCCCTATTCCAAGTGAAATAAAGCATGGCCTACCACTTCCTTTCCACAAGGGAAGGTGAGCGTGAGATTCTGTCATATTTGCCGGAATCTGTAAGTGACAGAGTGCAGCCAACCACATTTCTCTCCCCTGGTCATCGTGGTCCGCAATTATTTAGATGGCGAGAACCATCTGTCTGAGACCTTAACTGATAATGACATGCGTAAGAGTTCATCCCTAGGCATCCATTTCACCTCAGTGGAAGATGCTGGGTCATGAGCAAGGGATAGGAAAGAGAAAATACACTGGGTAGTTACTACTCAGCTCAAGCTTGTTCACGTTGATGAATTCACTCAGGAAAGAGAAGTGGGTGCTTCACCTTATAATACTGAGTGCCAGCTCTGAACAAAGCTCCTCTTGGATGTTAATGAGAACAAATTCTAGCCAGCCTTATTTGGTGAAGGACCAACGTTACTAAGTGATATTTTTTCACTTTCAACTTAAGGCGATAGAAATAAAGTACTGTGAAAGCAGGAAGAAGGAAGCCCTCATTTTATACAAGAAACCTGAGTACAGATGATTAAGTCCAGTGTTTAAGCTCTGTGCATCAGAATCAAGAAATATTGATGAATTATAGAACCTGGGACCAACCCAAATCTGAGAGAATCATTGGGGATTTGCTAATTTTGTGCTCCATAAATTTTCTAGCTGATTTCTTCATTCTCCTCATGAAAGATTTGGTTTAAAGGCCAGACTGTGACCCAGTAGCAAACTGATGCTCAGATATGTTTTCTTTGGGAATAACAAGATTTCTTTTGGATTTGAATTTGAATTCATCGGCCTTTAAACTTCAAGAAACTTCCCATATTAATCAAAATGCCAATGGCTTTTGAAAATAACTGGAGAGTCTAAACATTCTGGCAAGAATCAGATAAAACTTTAACCTTCTTCACATGAGAAAACATTCCAAACTTCAGTCACCATGATGCTCAGCTCATTTCTTGTTTGGTCTTGAAGCACATGTGTCTGAGCTCCCTTGTTCCGGTTGCTCGGAGCTATCTTACACAAACAGCAGATTAGACTATAAAAACTAGGGAAAATTGAAACAGGTAAAATATTTGTAGGGAAAAAGAATTTCAATCAAATCCAATCAAAAATTAGAAGTTTGACATTATAAAAGAAGAATAGAGCTCCACTTCCCAAATATTTCTTTTGAGCAGTGTATTATCTGGTCAGATAGTTCGGCAGACAGAGAAAAGGGGATGATGCTATTTCTGCTTAATTTCAACTTTTTATAATAGGAGAAGCTGTGAGCCAGTTTCAATAAACTTCTATCACAGAGAATTTTATATACAATCATCAGATGATTGATTTAAAAAAAAACCAGAGTTCTATGCTTTTGTTTGAAATATCCTGAATTCTAAATGTTTTCAGTCAAATATTCATTTATAAAAACAAGAAGGCCAATAAAGCAGGTGGATAACTGTGAATTAAATGACAGAGGATTAGTTTTAGGAAACTGGACAGGAACAAAGAGGATTCAAAAAATTATTCTCAGATTTTAGCTCTTACAGCTTAAAAAAGGTTAATACTATTAACTATGCCAGAGAATCACAGCCTAAGAGCAATTTAAGATGGCAAAAATCATGAGTTTGGTATCCAGAAGTTTTCTTTGAGAAATTCTCATATAAAAATGAGGATATAATTCCTCTTTTGTGTGCTCATCTAAAGAATACATATCATTATAACTACTTTCTGAGTCCAAGAAACATACTTAGTCCTGGGGAGATGAGAAGTCAGAAATCTCTGCCTTTAGAGAACATGGATTCACAAAATAGAACATCCACATTATACCAAATATAGCTATGGGTGATTTGTTCCACAGAAGGGGGTGTGGGTGAGGGGGTGGTAGCCATGTAAAGCTTCTAGAAAGTAGTGGCATCTAAGCTGGAAGCTGAGGAAAGGGAAATGTGTTCCCAGCAGAAGCAACAGCTTGTACAAAGGCCTACAGGCAAGGGAAGCCAGCTGCATTAAAAAATAAAAACCCAAAGGAGACCAGTGAATCTCGACCACTACCTATGAAATAATGATGAGTAGTGAGAGATGAGGCCTCAAAAGTGAAAAGAGGCCAGCAGCTGTCTGGACTACTGCAAATGTTTTTTTTTTGTTTTCCCTTGATCCTGAAAGAAGTGGACAGTGAGAGAAGAGGGTTTATTTGGGCAATAATGAGCAAATTCACACCACAAAACAGCATAAGGACCCAGGTATAGGTTCATGCCTGTATAATCCAAGCTAATCAGAAAGCAGAGATCTGAGGATTGTGATTAGAAGCCAGCACAGGCAGAGAAGTCCATGTGATGCTTATCTACAATTAGCCTCTAAATAACTAGAAGTAGAGCTGTGACTCCAGTGGTAGAGCACTGGCCTTAAGCACCAAATTTCAAGAACAGAGCCTCAGAATCAGCAAAAGAAACAGAAACAAAACTATAATAATAACAGGAAAATAAAAGCAGCATAAGGACCAGAGGTTGCACTTTTGGAATTGTTACATATGTAGGTAACTAGGAATGAGACTAAATAAGAATATGAGACTAAATAGGAATATTCAGGTAAAATGTAATGGAACTTAATGGTACAGAACGTCAAGGAACAACCACACTTTGGAAGAGAGGAAATGAAGAAAAACCCAAGAATGAAAACTAAAAAAGAAGATGGAGAGACAACTGGGGAAAAAGGACTGCATCTTCAGAGAAAAGAGATTAATTTAGAAAGAGAGAGAATGGTATAAGAAAGATATAGAGATGAGCTTGAACAAGATATATTGCCACAATAAAAGTCCCCACCTTCTACAACTGATGTATGCGAATAAAAATCTTTCCAAAAGAAGTATTGCCAATAGAGAAAAACCTGTGCAATGAAGTTGAATTATTCAATTTTTTCACAAAATAAAATAATGTATAACCATTAAAACTCATATTCCTAATTTTAAAAACGTATAGAAAAAGAGCCTGGAAGCAAAAATCTTGGAGGATGGACGTGATATCTCATTCACCACACCCAAAAAGAGAACAAGGTTTAAAAACATGAAACAAGTGGTAAGAATAAGATTACATTAGCCAAGACTACTCCTGTAATATCAGGAGGCTGAGATCTAAAGATGGAGGTTCAAAGCAAGCCCAGGCAGGAAAGTCTGTGGGACTCCTCCAATTAAGTACAAAAAAAAAAAACCCAAAAACTAAAAGTGAAGCTGTGGCTTACATAGTAGAGTAAAAAAAAAAGCTTGAGCAAAAAAAGCTCAGAGACAGTGCCCAGGCTCTGAGTTTAATCCTTAGGACCAGAACCAAAGGGAAGGAAGGAAGGAAGGAAGGAAGGAAGGAAGGAAGGAAGGGACAGAGGGAGGGAGGGAGGGAGGGAATGGGAAGGAAGGAGAGAAGGAAAAAGGAAAAGAAAAAGAATAAGATGAGCAACTCTGTTGCGACAATCACTTCCACACTATATCTTACTGAGTTTTCAGAAAAGTTCTTAGCTGGTATTTTTATGTAATAGAAGTATTTAGTTTTGTCCAAATTCCTACTAATCACTAGGAGTCAGCAAACTAAGTAGCCTTTCTACATTCCCAAGCTGGATACTTTAGAGGCTGAGAAGCTTTATTCTGCTTGCTTATAGTCAGCCACATATTCTGTCTCTCCATTGCTCAACAATGAGGAAAAAATTGGTTTTAGATTTCTATTACAAGAAACTTATTGCCACTCAATTTGTCCTGAAATGAGCCACAAAGTAATGGACAGAATTTTAGGTAGAAGGAACACCGTAAGACACTGGCTACAGTCTTTATGTTTTAGAAACTGAAGCATAAAAATAATAATATGATTTCTTTGTTGCTTTGTATGTCCCTCCCCCAAGGTATAACCCCTGTTTTCACTGTATTTGATGTTGGTATAATTTGGGGAGGGAAAGGGAAAAAACAAATTGTTTAAATAGGGATGCAGTGGACCCATTGCAACAATGAGATGTACAAGACATTATGTCCAAAAATGAACTTTACAACTTTGTGGAGGGGAGAGAGGGGGAAGATGGAAAGGGATGGGAAAGGTAAACAAAGGAGGAGGCTACAATGCTTGATAAGAAATGTACTCATTTCCTTGCTCATGTAATTGTAACCCCTCTGTACGGTATTCTCACAATAAAAAAACTTATTAATAAAAAAAACTTACTGAGGATCAGAAAATCATCCTTCCAATAAAACTCCAATTTTATTTAAGATGGAAATTGCTTAAAAGCTGCTTTAATTTTTTTAAATAAAAGGTGCTTTTTCCCCTGTACAAACCAACTAGTGAGATTTTAACCCTTCTGCATGCTTTTCCTTCACAGTCAATTCTGATCAAATGAAAGGCCTTATTCTTCTCTTAGCACATCTTTAAAGTCAAAGTATTATCATGTTAAAAACATCTTAAAAGTAATATCCAAAATTTAAAGAGAATCACAGTTCCTACATCTGTAGCCTAGGTTATTAGGGAGAGTAAGGCAGTAACTATTATTTGAGCTAATGAGTTTAAGACCAGCTAGGACAAACAACAAGACTTTGTCTCAAATAACAATGATACAAATTATTAGTATTATTAGTATCATCATCATCACATCATTATTTAAGAGAGACATACTTTTTCTATGCACAAGATTGTAAGTGTATTAGAGTCTTAACTACCAAAATACTGCATTCAGGATAGAATTATCATTGACAAGATTATTTCAAGGTTATAAGGATATTTCTGTCACATATCTTTGACTATTCGATTCCAGTTCCAGTGGAGGAAAATTTCCTTTAACATTAGCATTATATTTTCAGTATAAAAATCTACTCAAAACTAGCCTTTTTATCCCTAGTACCTACAGAAAGGTTATGTGTTACTCCACGGTCTTTAAAAGAGTAGAAAAAGTTAGGGAAGGAGACCACATAACATTATTCTAAAAGGCACAGTTTTAATAAAGAGATTTCTGCTCTGTGGCCCTCTAGCTTTCATGCCATTCACATACACATGCACTTGCCCACTCTCTTTGTCTGTGAGTAGATTTTGCTTAGTATTTCCACTGTTCCAAGGTGGTAGCCACAAAGACTGACACTGCAGCTGCCTGTGTACTATTGGTGTTAAGTTTGAGGAGATGATGCTTGAATTAAAAACCATCAAAACAGAAAGATGGCACTGAATATGGTAACTGCGAAGGAAGAATGACCACAGTGAGCAACAGCAGATCAATCAAGTCCCTAGAGGTCAATGTCTTTATCCATGTCAACAGCTATAGACCACTGGACTCTATCAATCCTGTATTTTACAGATAGTAATATTAAGTCTTCCAAGCTTGATGACAGCCAAAATTACCTCCATGAGCCTCTCAGAGTATCTGAAGAACTGGAAGGAATGAGAGTTAAAAGGATTCCTCCTCACTGGTACATCTTGTTTGTCTTCTCCTTTAAAGAATTTCACTGTATTTGATGCCGGTGCCCTGCATCTTGTATATACACTTCTCTAATTTGGGGAGGGGAAGGGAAAAAACAAAATGCTTAAATAGGGATACAGCTTGACCTGTTGTAACAATGTGACACACAAGACATTATGTTGAAAAACGAACTTTACAATTTAGACTGGCAGGGGTGGTGGGGGTGAGTACAGTTGTGGAGGTGGGAGGGAAGGGATGATAGGGGAAAAACAAAGGAGGAGATAATGCTTGATAGGAAAAGTATTCATTACCTTGCTTATGTAACTGTAACCCCTCTGCACAGTATTTTTACAATAAAAATGTATTTAAAAAGAATTCTTTTTATTTATTTTTTGTGGGGCTTGAACTCAGGGGCTAGGCGCTGTCCCTGGGCACCTTTGTACTCAAGGCTAGTGCTCTACCATTTGAGCCACAGCTCCACTTCTGTTTTCCTGGTGGTTAATTGGAGATAAGAGTCTCACATGGACTTTTCCAGCTGGCTTCCTATCACAATCCTCAGATCTCAGCCTCCTGAGTAGCTAGGATTATAGGCATGAGCCACTAGTGCCCAGCTCCTTTAAAGAATTCTAATGTATAAATTGTAAATCAATTTTTGATATTTAAACTTTCTGAAGTAGTGAAATATTTTAATTATTACCATTACTAATTTATACAAATTTCATGTGTGTGTGTGTCTGTGTGTGTGTCTGTGTGTCTGTGTGTGTGTGTAGGCCTGTTTCAGGGCTTGAACTCAAAGCCCTGTGTTCACATTTGGCTTTTACATTCCTAGCTAGAACTCTACCAGTTGAGCCGTGCTTCTAGTCCAGTATTTTGCTAATTAATTGCTGATAGTCTTTTGGACATTTCCAGTGGGCCTGGTTTTGGACCTGGTGCTCAGATCTCAGCCTTTTAAGTAACTAGGATTACAATTATGAACCATGGTTGCCTAGCTAATTCTGTAATTTTTTGTATTAAGTGAAAAGCTACTGAAAATTATAAAAAGAAATATATACAACATTTTAATTGTATTGATTTTCTTGCTTGCTTGTTTGCTTACTTTCTTGCTTTTCTTCTTTTTCTTCTTTGCCAGTGCTGGGGCTTGAACTCAGGGCCTGGGCACTGTCCCTGAGCTTCTTTTACTCAAGGCTAGAACTCTACCACTTGAGACAGAGCCACTTCCAGTTTTTGCTGTTTATGTGGTACTGAAGAATTAAATCCAAGGCTTCATACATGTTAGGCAAGCACTGTACCACCAAGCTACATTCCCAGCCCAAGACAGTTTTTCTTAATAATGACAGTTACTATTATTCATTCTCCTCCTTCTATACTATAGTCACCAATTAAGCCCATCCCACTTAATCTCTTATGATTCTAAAGTTTCTCTTACTATAGTATCTATTGGACAATTCTTTTTCAAACATAATCATGATTGTCATGTTAAATGATTACCCTTGCCTGCCCTAGATAACTAATTAAATCTATCCATGCATACTTCCTTCTACTGGACCTAAACACCAGCTTTGCAATTCCATTTTCTTTTAATTAAGAATTCCTTTCTCAGCATGCAAATTCGTAATCTGTCTTGTAAACATGTCTGGTGTTTTAGTGAACTTTTCTATTTCTAAGAATTTGATGAGTTTATATAATCATGGTAACAATAATGAATTTGTTCCACTCACTACAATTCTGACCATGGTTGACTTGATTAATTCCCTTGTGACAACTTCTGAAAAAAAAAAGAAAAACTCAAATAATATAGAACCTGGATTCATCAACCTAAAGTTTGAGAAATAACTCAGCATGCTTTGCTTCCAAATCAAATGTCTTCTCATGCCTAGCGCCCATGGCTCATGCCTGCAATCCTAGCTACTCAGGAGGCTGAGATCTGAGGAGCTAGCCTAGCAAGGAAAGTCCGTGATTATCTCCAATTAACTTCAGTTGAAATTTGGAGTTCTTCTTTTGTATTTCTCTTTTTCAACACACATCAATTTAGAAGTACCTCACACTTTTACCTTCTTAATGGAAGCCAAATGCTTTTTGGGAATGCTTTTGGAAATATTTATAACTGTTCCTCTTTACTTAATCTTCCTTGGCTCTGTGATAGAACTCTACTCCTCTGATCACAGATCAAATGAATTGTACCGCTTGTTATACTTGTTCCTGAAAACATCCACAAAAGCTATTAGAATTGCTAACCACCTCCACAAATAGTGGGAAATGCCATTGCTTATTTTTGACATACATTTTAAGACTATTATTATGCATTTGTGGGTCCAAGAAAAAGAAAAAAAACTTCATCTGTTTTCTGTTTTGTTTTAAATCAATTTAGTACTATCCCAATTACGTAAATCCTCTGATAAGAAAATGCTTGTATATAGAAAGAATGCCATGACATATCATCTTGGGACACTTTGCATTTATTTCTCTAGAGAGCTGCTGCCATACAGAATGTGCATAGAGACGTTGAACAGTCAGTGTAGTTCAGTGGTAGAGTGCCTGCCAGGGAGGCACAGGCCCAGGGTTCAGTCCCCAGCACCAGTTATTAATTAATAATTAGTCACATTTATGTTTAACACATTACTAATTTTCATTTATGGGAAACAATTTCTGTTTTTAAGGGACAAACATAAGAACACTTTTAGAAAAGAACTGAAGAGTTTCTCTAAGTTCTTGGACGGTGGCTCTGAAAGCTGAGCCTTCTTGACATCTTGGCAAACACAAAAAGAAATGTGTGTCAGGGGCTGGGAAGGTGGCTCAGTGGTACAGTGCTTGCCTTGCATGCATGAGGCCCTGAG
>NW_012267224.1:22925349-22950349 GCF_000151885.1 Dipodomys ordii
GAACTCTGGGCCTGGGCACTGTCCCTCAGCTCTTCAGCTCAAAGCTAGCACTCTACCACTTGAGCCACAGTGCCACTTCCGGCTTTTTTTTTCATTTTGCTTATGTGGTGCTGAGGAATTGAACCCAGGGCCTCAGGCATGCAAGGCAAGCTCTCTACAACTGAGCCATCTTCCAAGCCCAAGTATTTTTTTAAGGTAAGAAGAAATCAATGTCTAGGACACATGAAAGGCAGTAAGAGCCAAGACAGTACCATATGAATTAGTGCAAAGACTGCGTCTTATTCATCATGATTTTTCCTGTATTTAAAATGGTATGAGAAAATCCTGAACCCTCACTAATAAACACTTGAATAACTAACCTATACTTGTAGCTATAGAATATAGCCAGCTCCAGATACATGTTCAGATACATGTCCAGATACATAAAGCTGATTTATTTCTTTGGCTCTCAGTTGTAAATCATTTACAGGAAACATATGATAATATTTTGGATTATTTTGAGAATGTCCATAACTGCCAGCAAAGGATCTCTCTGCCCCAGAAGAAACAATTCTAAAATCGCACGTCATTGGATTCTGTAGAGAATCTGGCATGTCACATGCCTTTAAAGCATCCATGTCCAGGAACAAAATTAGGAGGATAACTTCACTCATTTTTCCCCATGTTAACACACTAAACAGTAATGAATTGCTCACTGGCCAAGCTGTTCCTTTGGCCATCTTCACTGCCAATATAGTTTTCTACAATATGCTCAGGCCATAGTTATCAACAAAAGAACAACACTAAAACCAATGGATTAGTCATGCCTATGTTCACTTATCCCAATAGCTATTATGAGGAGGGAAAAAAAACAGATATGTTCACTGTACCTGAGCCTAAGTGTTAAAGAGAGAATAATCAAGTAAGTGTTAAATTCTGGTATCTGAAAGAGGCAAAGTAACTTTTCAAAACTGTTCCTAAAGGCAATACTATCAAGCCTCAATGCTAAAAATGACAAACTGTTGTTAATTAAAAAAAATTATGGCCTAGCACTGGTGGCTCATGCCTGAAATCCTAGCTAATCAGGAGGCTGAAATCTGAGGATCACAGTTTGATGCCAGTCCAGCAGGAAAGTCTGTGAGACTCGTATGTCCAATTAACCACCAGAAAACAGGAAGTGGTGCTGTGGCTCAAAAGTAGTAGAGCACTAACCTTGAATGAAAAAGCTCAGAGACAGTGTCCAGACCCTGAGTTTAAGCCCCATGACCAACAAAACAAACAAATGAAAGTTATGGAGAAAACAAAGCCCTATGATTAGCCCATTAAGACATGGTAGTATTCTCTGGGTTATGCAGTTCAGTGATGCCACCTTCAATTTTGTTGAGAGTGGGTGCAAAGGGAGAAAGTACCATGAATGCCATGTGTTCCGCCTGCCTTCCACATAAAATAATCACAAGCTTTGCATGCATGCCATTCAAAGGAAAACTTGAGAAAACAGTTCTGCAAAAGTGCCTCACTCTAACCATGTTTGAAAAAGCCCATATTGGCATCATTCTTTACAGACAGTGGCCAGCAACACAGTGAGTCAGTGATGGTATGTAAAAATGCCAAGATGATTGCTAGTTATCTCCAAAAATATTTAAAGGGATACAAATACTGCCAATAACACTACTCTGTGGAAACCCATCAGTCTATGGGAAGAAGTCGGAGAACCTCAGACAATACTTGAGAAATCTGACATTTTAGATGTGTCCAGGGTCTGCACCTCCTCGTTGGCATCCAACTTCAGAGAGTGATGGTTCTGCTTTCAATTTTCAATGTCTCCCATAAAATATTTTATTATTAAGTAGTTTGAACAAAGAAGTTACATTTCTATAAGTATGGTTATGAGTATAGTGTGTCTTGATCAATGTCACCCCTTCCTCACAAAAAAAATTATTTTAAGTAAATAAGAAATGACCAATGACTTGCTATTTGCACACCTATGTGAAATATCTGCAGTATTTATCTTCTGAGGCTCACAAAATCTCAAGGGTTCAGTATCCTGTGACTCTGAAGCAGACACAAGTGGATGCATCGGACACAAAGCACAAAATAGGGTCTGAAATCTTCTTATGCCTTGAGCTCTTCATGAAAATTATTCTATTGTGTGTTCTGTAGGAGACCCCTGGAGTATGAGTCAGAAGGGATAGGAAGCCCATGTATTTGCAGCTCCAACTCCAACTGCAGGAATAAGGAAGAGAATGCCAAGCTTTACAACCCTGACCTCTGGAGTTGATCTGCCTCCATCTGACACTTCTCTATTCAGTCTCTTCCTTTCCATTCATGGTGCATTCTGTCTTTGTCTTCCACTCACCTCCTCAATTCCATATGCTGAGAACTCAGACTGTTCTCAGCACCAGACCTACCCTCCATTATTTCAAGACAAAGAGGTCTTACTATTTATTTACCTGATACAACTCAAGTTAGGATCTTGGGAATGCTTTCAATTTGTTTTCCCTTAAACCACATCATTTAGTGAGCTGAAGTTGTATGACTATAATTGCTTTCATACACAAAAACTAATTTTGTAGATGCATGGCATAATAATCAAGAATAAGAAAGATGGACCTTGCTTTGGTCACTGGTTTTGTTTTCAGAGATTCTTTATGCATGCAAAAATTACATCCACAAAATGACACTGAATGACTAAGAAATACAGAAACATCAATTTTCTTTAAAATTGTATTATGAGGCCCAGATTTGTCATCTAAGCCACAGGTCTTAATAAATCAAATATAAAATTAGATACTGTCTGTATTGCATTTATAGTAGAAGTAACAGTAGAATATTTAATAACTGTAATAATATGCACACATATTGAGTTCATGCACTGTTTGCCAGAAACTACAGAAAGCATTTTGATGTACAAAATAAAATATACATCCAACAAACAAGTACATCACATACTCTTTCCTCCATTCTACAAATAATCTAAAACCAGGAGAGCTTGGGTTACATACTAAAAGTTATGTAGACAACAGAAATCTGACAGCAACAAATTCACCATCCAGCAGAGGTACTGATCTTATCCATTACTTTATAAAGTAATACAATGCCCCATAAGGTCAGACTCCCTCTTTAGTTCTGAGAGAGATCAGATCTCTCTGTATTAATTTTTGCCAACTGCAAAGCTTAGGTTTTATTTTTATAGATTTGAGAGTAATAAAATTCACAGAGACATGTTATCAGATATCTCTGTATAGCCCAAGGATAAATACTAAGAGTGAAGTTGAAAACTGACCCTCAGACCCTAAGTTGGTGATACAACCTCATGTTTTTCATGGCTATAGGCTAAAAGCTTCTTTACTGGTTCAGAGTACTGAAGAAAGAACACTAGAGAGAAAAGTTCTTTCTAGACAAGCTCCTCAAAATAGCTTTTTGAAATGTAGTTAAGCATGGTACTCAATCTAGGTTTTCTAGACTGCATCTATAATTGAAATACCAAGCCTTGTCATTTCTAATAGTTGTCACTGTTGAAGACTGTAGATGTTAGCTGTCATTAATCTATGAGGCCTGTCCACACATTCATTTTACTGGTGGCCTTATAAAATTGGTCCCCAAACAAATAATGCTCTGTTCCTTCAGGTTAAAATTTAAAGTCTCTTAGGAAAATAAAAATCTGTGGTTATCTTTCATATTGTTGGTTCCAATAACGTAAATGAAGATAAAAGGGAAATTTGTTTACATGATAGGCTCCCTCTAATCTGAATGCATGTCCTTAGTCAATAAGATTTCCAAGCAATTCCACCTATGACTTTCTAATTTAGAAAGTATCTACCAAATGCATAGCATATCAATAGTTTTGTTATGGGTTTCCAAACAATACTGCCTCTTAAAATGACAGTTTTCATGATGTGATACCTTCTGCTATTCCAAAACAAATTATGTTTGTTTAAGAATTTGAATTTAGTTGAGCTCTCCTGGCAAGATATACATAAGATAATTAGAACCCATCCTCAAATTTGATAGGTAAGTCAAGTCAAAAGTGAACCAGAACCATAGCACAGTAGACAGAAGTCATGTGATTTTAAGTGGTGGAATAATTGCTTTAATTCTTCAAGGAGTCAATCTAAATTATGCCAATGTTAATAGTAAAAGATGAATGTGTTAATAAAGTCATAATTTTTGCATTCATTTGAAAGTTAAAGACAGTCCTATGATTCTTTTCATGTTACCATATGAAAACTTAAGTGAATGGAAATTAAACTTCATGCAAGCCAAAAAAAGTGCCTAAAGTGTATCATTCCAGTAATCTTAGCTACTCAGGAGGCTGAGATCTGTGAACAGCCTGAGAGAGAAACATCTTTAATTAACTACCCAAAGCTAGAAGTAGAAGTGTAGCTCAAGTTGTAGAAGGCTAGCAGTGAGCAAAAAGCTAAGGGAAGAACCCAAGCCCTGAGTTCAGCACACACACACACACACACACACACACACACACACACCACACACACAAACACACCACCCCCAACAACAACAAAAATTTACCCAAGAGGTAATTGAGCAGTTGCTAAGTACCTCCATGGTTCTGTATGGGTAGAAATGTCACTGAATCAAGTGAGAAAATAGGCAAGAAATTTCTGAACTCACAGAGACTTCATCTGACTTCAACAGACAAAAGTAGGCAACTATCACAACAACAGTAAACACTCCTATTGAAATGTAAGTGCTTATGAAAAGAAAAAAAAAAGCTTGGTAAGACTGCTGAATGAACAAATTTGTAGTATTTAATAGCTTAGTCAAGGTAGACATCATCAAGAAAGGAAGAGAATAGTGAGGAAACAAAAAACAGTTTTCTTTTCGTATCCAAAGAACAGGAGTGGAAGCCAGGGTGACTGAAGCAGGAGAGTTTTGTGAGATGATGAAACAAAGAATGAGTGGGAATACAGCATACTCAGCTTTAGAGGACAGCACGCCTGTAATCCTAACTACTCAAGAGACTGAGATATGAGGATCACGGTTCAAAGCCTGCCCAGGCAAGAAAGTCCATGAAACTCTCATCTCCAATTAACCACCGGAAAAACCAGAAGTAGTGGCTCAAGTGGTAGAGTGCCTACCTTGAGTTGAAGAGCTTAAGGACAGTGCCTAGGCCCAGAGTTCAAGTCTCACAACCAGAATAAAAAGAAAAAAAGAAATCCTCTTCGCAAAGAATAGGGTACCAAGGAAGGATTTTAGGTAGGTGAGCTATGTGAACTGACTTAAATTTTAAATAGAATCTAAAATTAAGCAAAGAATACTTTAAAATGTTATGACCAATATATTGTTCAACCTTCATCATATGTATGAATCCCTGTATACCATCCTCCTCTCAGAATAACATAGAAAATATTAATCTCAGAGTATCTTACATAACTTCTATAAGGAGAGATAAAGTAAGAAGTAAGAAGTTAAGTCTAAAGTGGTTGAACAAGTTTATACTCCCACCAACAATGAAGTAAGGTTCCTTTCTGTCCACATCCCCTCCAGCATCTGTTGTTATTAGAGTTCTTGATTTTTGCCATTCTAACTGGGGTGAGGTGGTATCTCAATGTTGTTTTGATTTGCATTTCTTTTATGGCTAGGGAGGTTGAGCATTTCTTCATGTGTCTATTGGCCTTCCTTCTTTCTTCTTCAGAGAAGTTTCTCTTTATGTCATTAGCCCACTTATTTATTGTGCAGTTGTTTCTTTGAGTAGTATGGAGGTTCCTAAAAAGACTCCATATAGAGCTCCCCTATGACCCAGCAGTCCCACTTTTGGGCATTTACCCAAATGTTTACAAACAAGACCACACTAAAGTTACCAGCACAACATTATTTACCATAGCTAAGATCTGGAACCAATCCAGATGCCCCTCAGTAGATGAATTGATCAAGAAAATGTGGTATATATACACAATGGAATTCTATGCCTCCATCAGAAAGAATGACATTGCCCCATTTGTTAGGAAATGGAAAGACTTGGAAAAAATTATATTAAGTGAAGTAAGCCAAGCCCAAAGAAACATAGGTCCCATGATCTCCCTTATTTGCAATATCTAGTATATGTATGAGTCAAGCAGAAAAGGTCAGATAAGGTGATGTTAAGAAAATGAACCCTAAGGTATGTATTTAAATGTTTTTTTCTTTCATGCATTTGTTTCTAACGCAATTATAAGATTATTTCTTTGTTGCTTTGTATGTCCCTCCCCCACAGTATAACTCCTGCTTTCACTGTATTTGATGTCGGTATAATTTGTGGAGAGGAAGGGGAAAAACAAGTGGTTTAAATAAGGATACAGGTGAACCTGTTGCAACAATGAGAAGTACAAGTTGGCATGTCGAAAATGAACTTTACAAGGGGGGGAGGGGAGGATGGGGGGGAGGGAGGATTGGAAGGGGGAAGGGTAAACAAAGGAGGAGGCTACAATGCTTGATAAGGAATGTACTCATTATCTTGCCCATGTAATTGTAGCTCCTCTGTACAGTATTTTCACATTAAAAAAATTAGTATTTCAAAAAAAAAGAAGTTAAGTCTAACTTGTAGTTAACAACTAGTTTCTCTCTCCTAAGCATGAATTCATAATAAAGTTTTAAAGAAGTTAAAATATTGAGATTAACTATTTAGATTAATTGTATATGCCATTCTTTTCAATATTATCAATTGAATGGCAATGAAAATCTACTTTTTTAAATAACAAATGTGCATTCAGACAAGTATTAAATGGTCAAATAACTGCTAAGGACTACAGCTGTAGTGTGTGTGTGGGGGGGGAGTGTATGTGTGTGTGTGATAGTTCTTGAACTCAGGGCCTAGGCCTGTCCCTTAGCTTTTTTGCTCAAGAAAAGACCGCTACCCTATGAGCCACAGCTCTACTCCTGAGTTTTTGTTGGTTAATTGAAGGTAAGAGTCTCATAGGCTTTTCTTCTGTGGCTGGCTTTAAACCGTGATCCTTAACTCAGGCCTAAATAGCTAGGATTATAGATGTGAGCCACAGAACCCAGTCCACAGGTGGTATTCTATCTAACCTGTCTTCAGAGTATGTAGCCAGGTTATAGTATATATTATGTATGTAGTATATAGCTAGGTTATCTTACCGCACCACTCCTTTATGGAGTGAAAATCAATGTATCACCTCAAGATGCTTAACTAAAACTCCAGGCAACAATGAGTTAATTCCATTCTTTGGATGATCAACTGGTTTCAGAAATCTAACAGTCAGCATTCATCATACGGTCACAATGATATGTGAATCAGTATTTTGTTCCTTAAATCACAGATGCTTTATGATACAATATCTTGCCTCTGTGAGCTTACAACCTTATGGAGGTAAGAGGGGATACACAGAGATGTAGCAAATAATACAAGATAACACTAAGTCCCAAATGAGATCTAGAGCTAATAACTGCTAAAAAACAAAAAAGTCAATAGAAGGAAAAAAGGAAGCCTGGTTATACAAAATCTTTTCTATAGATGACTGGTGTTAACATGATTTGTAGAGAAAAGGTGGGTTGTTGGTCAGCAGAGAAGAGGAAAAAAACATGGCAGTCAGAGGGACTATTATGAACAAAGGCAAAAAAGAGCAACTAGAGAGATGAGATGTCAAGAGCAAATGAATAGATATGTTTGCAGTGCAAAGCGATGAAAACTGAGTAAAGTGGGAAACAAAAAGTAGACAATGGAAACCTTATTAAATTGGGAATTTAAGAAAGGAGGAAAGAAATGGACATTTGGTAAGCTCGCCCTGTAGCGCCCATGCTTCTTGCAGGCTGTGGTTTTGTGAAATCCTCACAGCGTGGTTAGAAGATAGAAAGGCAGATATGCTATGGCTACTGTCAATGAAAGGAACAGATATAAAGGCCAAGATATAGCATTCTATCCACAATGAAGCAGAATCTCAGTCTAGTCCTGTTTCCCTTCAAGGCTTACGTGCATTTCCCTGTCCCACATAACAACTCCCAGATGTAATGCATAGTCACCAAAATATTTAATTAAGAAAAGAGAGTGGCATATCCAAAGCAGTGAAGACTAAAACTTATCAGACTATGAGATATTAGCATATGTTCAATATCAGAAGATTGAAGAAACAAGAGTAAAGTAAGAAAAAAGCTAGTAACCAAATAACAAGGCAGCAATAATCTGTAATTGACTAAATGGTAAGAATTTTTTGTCATTTATTTTGGCATATATGTTAATAAATGAAAAAAATTCAGATTTAATGAATAAAATTTTAAAAATAAGAATTTAACAAATACCATAAATGAAATATCAATAAGTCAACACAAATACCCAAACCCTACTACACAACTATAAAACCAAAGTGCAAATACTCTTCCTCAAAACACAAAGAGACAAAGTTGAGGCCTAGCTTTGATGTTTGAAAATGCATTTGGGCAGTATATGATTTATTTTAAAATAATAAAATCTGAGGGTAAAGGAAAATTATTTTTCTATTAGCCAATTAATGTAATGTGTTATGTCAATGACTATTATTCCTCACTTTGATTTCTCTCTCTAAACGCAAGGTACTACTTAGAAATTCAAGTCAAACTAATATTTACGTGGCATATTATTTAACAAGAAGTTGGGTCTCTTCTGAATTTTTCCTACCCCTGGATAATTGAAATGATGCAATTTCCAAAGATACACTGAAAATTGACAACTAGCTATATTTATTCAAAGCCATTATTTGCATAAATATTCAAGCATTGGATCAACACAAATATTTTAAGAAACTTATTGTAAAGTTGCCAAACTTGAACATATCCAAGATAACCATGTAACCTCTGAAATCTAGTGTTTATGTAATTTATTTTTAAGTTGTAAACAATTTGTAAACATCTAAGTTATGTGTAAAGAGCACATTTATCATATACACAAGATGTTAATTATATGTGCATATAAATGCACACAGAAAAAGAAACAGAGACAAAGAAGAGAGATACAAGGAGACACACACGGTGGGTGGTTGAGAGAGAGAGATAACAATACTTGATGAGTAACAATGTTTTGACTCATCCTCCTTTTAGGAATTACACACCTACCCTGCTTACACCTAACTCAGTAGTGTCACTTAATAGGACTGAAGGATAATTCAATCATAACATATTAACCAAGACCAAATTCTTTTGCCTTTATGAATAGAAATGTATTTGCTTTTCTGACTGGAAAGTTCATGCTTCAAGTTTGAAATCAAACTGTGCCACAATCCAGAAATTTAGGTTCATATCCAATGTGTATCTAAGATGTCTTCAAAAGTTTCAAGAAGGTAAATCTGAACTGCCATTTAGAAATATCATTTATGTATGCAAAGAAATATCATTATAAAATCCTAAAAATCTGTTTGTTGAAATGCAATTCTGACATGTTTTGTTTCCTTTCATACATTGTGTTTGACATAGCCATAACTACTCAGTGCGGGAAAGCTTTCACATACACTAAGCATGTTAAACACAGCCTTGTAGAAATAAATTTGTCTGCAAACTGTTCACACAAAAAGACTAGGCTCTTTATGACTTTAGGTCTTCTATAAAAGATAAGTTAAAAGCATTAGATGTAGAGAAAAGGAAGAGTAGATAAGGTTTATTCCATACATCTTACTTTTTCATCTATGATTTTGAATATACAGTAATGTATTCATATTAGCCTTAACTTTAAAAGGCATTATTTTATGAAAGCTTAAAAAAAAAGGAAAACTATTTTTACCTCCCAGTCCTGGTCTAAGCCGATTATCGTAACCATCCAGAAGTCTGTCTAGAATTCTTGTAAAGATGGTAATGTTATTTTTAGCCTCATCTTCTTGGATGTTAGCCAGCACCAACCTAAACAGATAATTTCACAAGCTGATATATATATATATATACATACATATATATATGCACATGTATGTTTTGCAAGTGAGGCATGCTCTTCCTCCTTGGCTTGAATTTTAAGCTCTCTAAGCAATTTGTGTCATACATTTTTCTCCTTTTTTCATATCTTTAAATATGGTTATAAGGAAGGCAAACATGCTGTTTAAAATGGATACTGAGAAGTATACTCTCAGAAGTTTGGTGATAAAACTATTTGAGGTTTCTAACACTTAATTTTATATAACATGATTTTCTCTAAACCCATGCCCTGATTATTTATGATTATTTATCATCACATGAAAAATTATTATTACGGTTATTGTAGGTTAGAAAAGTTCATTAATCAAAGGGATTTCTAAAATAATTCTTCGGTGTTTTAAACAGTAATTAGAAAAAGCAGTTGCCTGCTTGGAGGCAAAAAATTTCTTTATCTTCCTCACACATATCCTTCTTTATCTTTTACATCTTTTCGTTTTAGAAACCAGGATTGTTTTCTTACTTTGGGTATACCTCCACCCAATGGCCAAGTACAATATAGACATCAGGGGAACTCTACTGGCTGAGTGCCAGCCTTAGTATAGCCAAGAGGTAGAGATGGACTTTGAAAATATCAGCAACAACACAGGAATGCAGAGAGTCTTGGAGGGCTGGTCCTCCTGTCTGCTCTCAGGAGAGAGGAAGGAGGCCAAATCAAGACCAAAATGTCCAGTATTTTTTCTCTCTTTTTTTGTGATAAATTTGTAGGAAGATGGACTTAGAGTATCATCAGAAAAGGTTAAAAACAGTGCTTTTTCTCCATTATTCTCCATCATAAAGTCAAAAATCTGATTTTATGAAATTCAGAAATTTGATGCAGAAACAACTCCATGTATAAGACAGAATGTCCCTTGTCACTGTCATCATTTCTTTCCCCCTCAGAATGATTCAGAGACTTAAATTACTGGCCCAAAAAAAGAATCCTTTATATAATAGAATAAAATACTGGCATGAGCATTACTGGTCAAATATAGAACAGAAAACTAGTAGAGAGTTTAAAGCACTGAGGATTTTTCAATGATTACTACTTGTCATAGATTATTCATGCCTTTTAAAATCAAAGATTCTATATAATTACATTCTGATCAAGGTATATTGTGTAACACACCATTGGCACTGGCCATTTGCATTTAAATGAATATTGTGCTATTGGCTAAAAATAGAGAATCTCAAAAAACTGGTAACCAACTTCAAATGAATACTGCTTTCAGAGTAGAATAAATTGTAAAATACTAATAACAAGAAAAACATTTTCATAGTATATAAATAAATCAGTTACATCCATTAGCCTCAAAAGTTTCTATATTGCTTACTTAAGCTGATTTTAAGACAAATCCTAAAGACTAGTCATAAAATTCCAAGTAGAGCATTCTATTCAAAGTAGTTTTTAATCACATTTTATATTTTCTTTTTAAAGACAATATTCAGATGTTAGAGTTTTCAATTAAATAATGTTTTTATATGCAGTTTTCTTTTCAGTTCCAGAAAATATGCTCACACTTTGACCATTACTTTGACAGGAATACAATAATTAAAAAGAACATAATGACATTTTTAAAGCCATACTCATGAGAGCGTGCTTTTAAAAAAATTCTCATCCTCATGACATTAGAGATGTTCCCTGATGGTAAAACATTTTTTTCTTAAAAAAGAAATCAGAAAAGATTACAGCTAAGATGTAGTTTTTGAAAACAACAAAAATTAACTTCATGTTTGGAAAAGGCAGACCAAATTAGTTACACATTTGAAATGAATACTCTTTTGGACTTTAGTCATTTAAACAATGAAAGATCTCCAAATAAATAATATGGAAAGTTGATTAATAGATCAAGCTTTTGTTGTATTGTTTTGAATTGAGAGATTGTATACTACCTCCACCTAGAGGTTTAAGACTCACACGTCATTTGGATTTTCCATGTTGACTGAAAGCACCAAGACCATTTAAAAAAAGAAAAGGGGGTGGGGGAGACTGAGTTCCCATTCACATCACTTAGCTGGTACTTTTCTGGTATCTTGGAGGAACTTGGTCTTTTTTACATTCTGGAATTATTATAAGTACACATAGCCTAACCACTTCTTTTTCCTTTCAGAATATGCCATGAAATGGACATCCTCAGTGACTTTTCTTGTATAGAAATTTTTCTATTCACTTTTGCATTTAACTGCTAAAAAGCAAGAAGTACTGAACTTCTGTCATTAATGCCACTTCATACTTCACTGTCTTACTCCAATCTTGTTTAATAGAAATAATGCTTCAAAACACCCTGATCCTCTTAATACCACAGATTGGCATTCAAAACACACACCTTTAACCCTGACTTAAAAAGAGTCAAACACAAGAAATGTCTCACCTGGCTGGGTCCCACACCAAGAAAACAAGAAGCAGAGACTGCATATTGTAGATGCTTCCTCTCCTCTCCATCACCCCTCTTTGCAAAGCCATTGGAGGGGGGAAAAATAAACACACACTTAACACTGCCTTCAGTCCCACCATCCGAGTAACCCCAAATAATGCAATTACATTTGCAGATTTGAGTTCCGCTATTGAAGATACTCCAATGGACTGAGCGCATATATAGAAAATATATTATATATAATGGAATTATTGGGGAGGAGGATTTTTTAAATAGCAGAATGACCATCCTCAGACCCTCCTCTCCCAGGAAACCCCCATCCTCCCCCTCCAAGCCCGATCGTCAGCAAATACTACATTTTGTGCACACATGAAATGCACAACGCCTAGGACTTCAAAGCTGAGATAAACTAGAATAGGTTGGAGGGGTGAAGGGAAAAGAGGAGGAGAGATGGAGACTTCACTCTATGACCCCCCCCTCCTCCCCGGCCCTCTAGCAAGACCACCTTGGCAACCACAGAAAGAAAAGCAAGGAGTAACCAGCCCACTTTTCCAATGATTCCCCTTTTTTCGTTACCATGCATCGCGATCTCACGCCCTCCCTAGCACTTACACAAAATAAAATAACAGGGGGCGGGGGGGGGAATCAAAGCAACGCAAACATCTCTCTTCCTGGACCATGCACACGTTTTGCCCAAGACTATGTCCAGGACCCAGCCTGAGCGCGGCGGGAGGGGGGGGGTTCCCTATCAAGGGCTGCTGCGAAATGATGCGTTTGACAGCTGCCCTGGAACCAACGACCACGATTCGAGGAGGAGCGTGAGGCTCTGAGCCCACAGCAGCCAGGCAGGCAAGGGCGAGCACTGTGTACAAAGTTGAAGACTATAAAAGAGCTGGGCTACCCAGCTGCCCGGCAGGCTCTGGGCTCTCATTGTAGTTGCCAATCTGCTTCTGGGAAGGAGTACTGAGAGGGTGATTATTGAAAGAATCTGGAGAGGAGAGGGGACCCGAGCCCCATCCGTGTCGGGGGGCGGGGGGGACGGGAGAGGAGGCATGCACGCCCAGGCAAAGGCGAACGGGGAAAGGTCTTGGTTGGAAACAACGCGTGCCACCCTACCTGCACGGCCAGCAGAATTCGACGTTTTCCTCCTGGTCTCCTCCTTTTGCTTTAATCTTGATGAGATATAGGAAACTTGAGAGAGAGAGAGAGAGAGAGAGACTGCAGCAGCGCTGGGTTGGTGGTATGAGTACAAGAAGGCGTCCGTCCGTAGTGGCGGTGATGGGCGGAGGAGGAGGGGGGAGGAGGAGGAGAAGGAGGGGGAGGAGGAGGAGGAGGAGGTCGGGGGATGGGGAGCGATGGCTGGAGGGGGATCGGGCGGAGGCACGGTGCGCGCCGGCAGTGGCGGGCACGGGCCCCGCGCCTGGAGAAGGAGGAGTCAGGCTGGGGAGGTTCCCAGGAAGGCAGGGACCCCACCTCCACCTCCCTCCATCGTACCCCTCCTCCTGCCTCCCTCCTCACCCCAGGCACCTGCAGTGGCACAGCCCGGGCTGTGCGGGGCTCCCCCTGTGCGCCCCGAGCGCTGCTCCCGGCGCCCACGCCGAGCAGCAGGGACAGAGCCCACGCCCCGCCGGGGGCTGCTCTCCCCGAGACCCCTGGAGCTTGGAGAGGGGGGTGTAGTGGGAAGAGGGGCCACTGAGGGGTGCTGATGTGCAGCCGAAAATTCAGGGTGACCGGGAGCCCCTTGTGCCGGGGCGGCAGCGCCCTGCTGCCGGTACCCCAACATCCCCTGAGGAGCAACGTGTGGCTGTCTAAGAGGTAAAGACGCGCGGCTCCCACTGGAGGGCGAAGGGACTCGTCACGCCGGTACTCAGTCATCTGCGCAGCCACGCAGGACCAAGTTCAAAGCGTGTGGCCTGGACGCTGACCGCAGGAAGTTTCTTTGATTTCCTTAGCCCCCCCTGGGTGCACCGCACGCTTCTCCCCATTCCGGCAATCTGGAGCGATTTCCCTTCCGATCCCGGAGGGCTGGAGACTCCCCCTGGACCCGCTGGGCAGTGAAGTCCATTTGCAGGTTGTACACCTCCAAAACCCTCCTGCTAGCTCTCGGCAATCCTTTTCCCCAGATCGCTTTTCGCAAACATCCTCCCCTGGCCCCACACCGATCAGACTCAATCAACAGCTCTAAAAAGTTTACATTACCCCCAGCCAAATAATAATAATAACAACAATAATAGTAAAGGAGGGAGGGGAGGTGGAGAAGGAGGGGCCTGTTGACCATACAATTCCTAGAGTAGGGAAGAAGCAGCAAGGTTTGAGGTGTTCTTGCTTTGGGCGTCCATCTCCCTCCTCCCCCCCCCCAACACCTTAGTCAAGAGACTGTCTGTCTGAAGCCATAAAAATCCAAACGTGCCACAACAGCCACAACAAAAAGAGACATTTTGTGCGTACTACACAGAAGACAGAACGTTGTGCACACTCTACTAAGGCAAAGCAGAGCTGGTGTTTATCTTTTCCAGAACTTGTTATAAACGTTCCACACTTTAAAAAAAGAAAGAAAGAAATATAAAAGGTAAGTACGCAAACTGCTGATGTTTTGTTGTCATTTTTACATTCAAAGTGAATAAGTTCCAAACACTACAATTTTGCTAGTTGTGCACCCCACCCCAATAAAATGTCAGATTATTTTCCTAGAGGGTGCAATTTTTGTAACAACCGACATGACTAATTTACAGTCCGTTTTAGCTTCGCTTTGAAGATTAGCAGAGGAAAGTTCAGCCTTTACAGTGTAAGCATTTCAAATGTCCATTTAAGCCTACTGTTCACCTCTTTCTGAATGCATATAATAGGTTACAACCTAAACAAACATTTGTTCTCTGATTTAGCTGGCTCTGTGGGGGAAGGGAACACCACCCAGCTTTCTCCTCCATCATTAATATTCCTTCCCTGACTTGTTCATTGCAGGCTAATTGAAATTCACAAAGATAAAAAGCATGCCATTTAAAACTTTGCAACCAGGGAATCTAAACATCTTAGACCTGGTGTGAACATTTCATTTCCCTATTGCATTTTTCTATTTCATTTCTGAGGCAGTCTTGGATAGGATCTCTATCATTCTACCATTTATTTCACTATTGTTTATATTTTCAGAATACAAGTTGAACAGTACATGATTCCTTTCCAACCTTAATTGCTCTGCTCCAACAATATTTATCTTTCTTGGGCATCATGTATTGTTCTATATTCTATGTTTTTTCTATCACTATGGTGTTTCCTCTTGGTTTGAATACTGAACTATTGGTTCCGACTCAGATTGCTTTTATTTCAATATTTTTGGCAGTGGAAATGACTTGTTCTTTAAAAAAAACTTTTTCTCATTAGCATCCTTCTAACTTTGTAATCTTCTTGATATAGTTCACACTTTGTAGAACGTTATAAAGTTCAAAATGTCCTGATTTATTTTCACTATCCACTTATTTTTAAGTGTATGCAAAAGAGTTCACAGATTTGGATATGCATTTACTGGATCTAAATTAAAAACTAGATTGTTTAAATCATTTTTTAATTTCTGCCCTTTATTTCTTCCTCACAAAACAGAAGATTTCATTGATGTTAGATAGCCGATTTACACGTCAGGGAACACTAAAAGAAAAGGAAGTCATTGAAGCTGATTGCAGGCCTGAACTTTATAGCTCTCCCTATACTGAGATATTGTCATGTTACTAATGCAGCCAAATTTCTTCAGAAATTTGGAGCAAAGTCCAGTTTCCCCCAACACCTAACAAAGCTAGCCTGATTTTGCTCTTCATGATGAAGAGTAGGTTAACTGCCTGAAATTGGAAAGCCAATGTGTAATCAGTGACTGAGTTCTTCCTACCCATTCCATTTAGAACATGCCCTAAAGAATCTAATCCTGGAGAAGAACCATCTAATTGGTTGGTAGTGAGTGCATTCCCATATAGGCTCGGGAGGGCAAATCTCTCTGTCTAATTATTACTCTCACACATGGATGGAGAGGGTTGCAAATTTCCCCAAGGAAATTCCACCTGAATTCCAACTACAAATTAGAAAACCTTTGTTGTTGTCCAGTTGCTTTCTTTCTTTATATCTTAAAATATTACACAGCTTCAAACTTTAAAAACAATACAGCTTTTGAACAGATATCTGTAGACCCCAGTTTGGCATGATGCAATAAGAAACTACCTTTCCTTATGCACATCACACTTTCTACAAGATACACTGTGTGTGTGTGTGTGTGTGTGTGTGTGTGTGTGTATATATATATATATATATATATGTATATATAATATATGTGTGTATGCATGTGTTAAGTCTACCATAATATACAATATATTGATGTATTATATGTACAAACATATATATATATATACAGGTATGTACATTTTTGGTAGGTAGAAAGACAACTGAACGAATAGAAATGGACCTGAGAATTTAATATTGGAATAGAATTTAAGTAACACAATTCTACAAAAGTTGAAGAGAAATTTTACAACTATGTCAACAAGAATAATTCATAAGTAAAAATTTAAGTATGTCAGTACATAATAAATGTGTATGCACTATAAGTAACTTGTTCCATGTGTATGCATCATTCAAAGGAAGAGATAAGTTTAGGAGAAGTTAGGTACTAAAAATAAATTTGCCATGTTTTCACAAAACTAAATATTACCTTATAAATATCCACCAGAATGTCAGCACAACCATGTTTATCACAGCATTATTCACCATAGCTAAGAGATGGAACCAACCCAGATGCCCTCAGTAAATGAATGGATCAAGAAAATGTGGTATATATAAATATATACAATGGAATTCTATGCTCCATCAGAAAAAATGACATTGCCCAATTTGTTAGGAAATGGAGACTTGCAAAAATTGTGTTAAGTGAACTAAGTCAGGCCCAAAGGAACAAAGGTCCCAGGTTTTCTTTATTTGCAATGACTAATACATGTCTTACTATTTTTAAAAATGATCTCAGAGTACGTCTTTTCTCATGTTTGTAGTAAATCATGAAAACAAAGAAGAAAACCAAAGGATGGAAACATTTCCTTTCCATTTAGCCATTTCCAACTCAAAAAATGTATCTGGACGAAATAACATTTTCCTTGACAGCTGAATTTAGATGGGTAGTTACACTCAAAGGTTCTGGAAGAAAAACAGCTGGAATGTGGGAGTAACTAGTCTTATAAACAAATGATCCCCAAACTACTCTTTCACACTAATGTATCTAGGTCACAATTTGTTAGAGCTAAATATAGCACTAAATATACTAGCTGAGGTAAGTTATGCACATTGCACATTGTATTATTCAATTAGAATTAATAATTGTTAACTGTACATAAACACAAGTTTGCATCCAACTTGTCATTCAAATATCATCAGCATATCCCAGTAACTTCTGATCGTAGCAAATATTTACCCCATCACACACATACAGAATAATTTGTACAGAATTTCTTTTTCCTCCTTTTTTTAATAAAATTCTAGATTTAATCTTTCAGCTTATGTAATTGCTACTTCAAAGCAAACTGCTACATGATCCGCAGCTTTTGCCGTGTAAATAATAAACAATTTAAACAATAAACATAAATCTATACTATCTTCCTTTGTATGTCAGTTTAGATGTCACTCTAGTAGTGTTAATGAGTACATTAACTCACATAATCTTCAGGTTAGCTATTATTCACATTTCACCAATGAGAAAGTTCAGGTATTGAAAGATCAAGCTTGCACAAGATTTCATACTGGTGAAGTCAGTAAAGTTGGAACAATATGGCTCCAAACTTTCCATCCTAACTCCTGTAGTTTGTAAGTAATATTGCATTCAACAAAAAAATAGGCAGAAGGAAACAACAAAAAATATCAATTAAGAGAATAGAGGTCACCAAGGACCTAATTTCTATTTCTAAAGTGTGAATGTAAGATTGACTTCAAGTAAAGAACTATTCCAATATCATTACTTACAGCATCAAACTCTTCTATCTTGAAAGGAAAAGGAATTTACATATTGAGGCAAAAAGGAAAAATATAATCAGGCTATGAGCATTTCATTGTCAGTCAGCAACATGAAAGAGAAAATAGAAACCAATTATTTCTAAGAAAATGTGAATAATGCCATGGCAAAGTAATTGTGGATATCAAATGATTTTAAATATGGATCGTTTCTCCTTGGTAGATATTCTTTGTATTTGTCAGAGTGGCTTGCTCACTGATACTCAATGAATAATTGCTGAACTTAGTAGATTTTTGAAGTACTTTTGAATAGAAATTGAGAGATTTGGTTCCAAAACCAAGAAGGAGTTGACCTTGAATAGCCTTGACTATATATTTGATAGTAACTTCCAAAATTACATGTCTAAACACATACTTTCTATCCCTGTCTGGATCACTTTCTTCAAAAGGTGATGTCTAAATTAGGTTTTTCTCCCACCAAGTTCCGAAAACTGAGTCAGCTAGCCTAGACTCATTATTCTCAACACCAGCTAGTAACTGTCTCTCCATTATCTGATCTGTTTTTCCATTACCAATTCCATAGTTAGGTTTGTCCTGACTTGGACTACTGAGAAGTATCAATGTGCACTAGCTTACTAATTAATTTATCTTTGCCCTCAAATTTCTCCTATTTGTCTTTTAGTAAAGCCAACAAGGAGATTCTTGATAAAAATCAATTTCAATGGAGTCACTCAATTATTCAGAATCTTTTCTTAATAAGGGTATTAAAAAAACTCTTCCACACAGCATGTGTGTGTATGTATACATATATATATACATATATACAAATTCATCTCTGCTATTTCCATGCATCTCTTACCATATGTATGCATGTACACACATACACACACACAGTCTACATTCATTTCTCAAACATCATTTTTCCTCTACAAATAAAACTCTGCATATCTCCCAATAGCCATCATGTTCATGCCTCTATGCATTTGTAGGCTGAGCTACAAAAATAAGCTTTGTTTTGAGAAAAATCATAATAATAACAACAACAGACCTTTAAATTCTGGTTCAAAACACTGAAGTTCGAGTCCTCATTCTATTATTTACTCATCCTACAACCCTACACATGTTTCTTTGTCCCCTTGTTTTAGATTCCCTACAAAGAAGCGTAAAGTAGTGTTAGAACCTATTTTATTTTCATCATGAGGACTATGTGAATGTGTGTGCCCAGAACAACTGTCTAGGAGGCATCACTCCATACAGTGTTTGTTGATACTACTGACTGAAATATTTGAAAGGTGTTAGAGCCCCAGCTCTACATTTAGAAAATGAAATATAGTTGTACTCACAGCTCTTGAATGGACCATGTCTTTGGATTCCTCTATTTTTTCCCATGAGTATGCTCCTATCCACGCTTTCACATTTTGCAATCAAGTTTCCACCATCACAGAAAAATCCAGTCCAAAACACACACACACACACACACACACGCACGCACGCACGCACGCATGCACGCACGCACACACACACCATAGTCTTTTAATTTTTCAATTTCTCATGAGCATATTGTTTCCCTTGTGCTTTCATTTTTTTCTTGTTCTTGTCCTTCTAGTCTGACCTGCATTTCTGGCTTTTGTTGTTCTTTAGTGTCTCTTCTTTCTTCCTTCTTTCTCATTTATATTCAGGTATAGCATGGATCTCCATTTGCATTAGCACCTGCCATGTAAAATAGGGAAATAGGTGTGCTCATGAATACACACAAATAACTAGGTATGTATTTAGGCAAAGAGAAATGGAAGTGCCTAACCTGTACAGGCAAAAGCAACCATGTTTGCATTTCTCTGGAAATCTGTAAGCAGTGATATTGTATTGTCCTATCCCATTGTAATTGGAGCCAAGTGACTTTTCCAGTTGAATTATCTACTGATTTAGCTGAAATAAAGAATTTGCCACACATTGAGTCATAAGAAAAATGAGAACCATATTAACTAAGTATGATGTATGCAGGGGAGGATTCCAATTGTGTGATTCTACTGAACAACTAACTCACAACTTAACAAAATGAACACCAGGAATCTCATCCTGTCTTGGTGAGGAGGGGAAGAGAGGATAAGATCAAGGGGAGGTGAATGCACAAATAGAGAAAGGAAGGGTGGGAAAAATGCAGGAATGTATATGGTAATTGAATTTAATAACTAGAGGGGAAGGATGAGGTTGGGGCAGATAGGGAGGCATTGATGGAAGGGGAAACACGGCTGAAGATGAATTGTACTCACAGACTAACGTGTTGAATAATAAAAACATAAAACAAACGACCAGCCAAAGAGTTAAATTCACTAGACAACATAGGATGTCCAGCCGTCCCCTCTTAGTCAGACCCTCAAGTGCGTTATGGTTAGAAGTTGTTTAAACTTTCTTTTCCATGACTTCCAAGATAACCACTCTGTTGTTACTCCGTTGAAATAAAAAGAGCTATCTTTTTTCCATTAGGAGTGAAAACTTAACACATCCTTAAGGGTCCAGAAGAGGTGAAGAATACAGTCAAGAATCCAATCTATATTCTACAAAATTACAAATAATGAGGAAAAGGGTAAGGGAGCAAGTTTTGAAAGGGGTGACATTGATCAAGATATGTTATATTCCTGTGGAGCTCACTAGATGCTATGTTGAAAGTGAACTATATACTCCTTGAGAGTGGAGACCAGAGGGGAAAATTGGGAGAGAGCAAAAGTAAGGGTGGCATTGTCCAAAAAGTAATGTACTCATTACTTGACTTGTGAAACTGTAACCCCTCTGCACATCACCTTTATCATAACAATAAAAATATATTGAAATATTCGAAACATATAAAATGAAATACCAAAAAAATTGTGTTTATAAGCTGCGCTGTTAAACAGCAACTGTTATTTTGTGAGGAAGGAAGACTTTTTATTCAAAGGCTAATGGCAAACATCAGTAATGTCCAGCAAAGTTTTCCATCCTAGATATCTGCACACATTGAGAAGTGCCAATGAGACTTGTTCTGACCAGTGAAAAGTTAATTAAAGCAATATGATCCATCTCCAGAGGGCAGCTGGGTGAGTGAAGGTCAGATTCAACATGTTGCCTCCTTCCTTATCTTCTGCTTGTGGCCAGTGATGGTACATGTGGTCGGTACTGAATGGATCTTTCGAAGGATAAAGAAAGAAGGGAAATTTGTATTGGCTTTCCTTGTTTTAACACCAACGATTGAGTGATAGAGTAAGGCACAAATCATTTCCTGGTAAAGAACCATTTGCATAAAAAAGAATCAAATGATTTCCTTGTCCTTTAGTGATATTTGTGCTTTTTTATTTTCCTTGCTTTTAACCTCTCTTCATTATCCGCCTAAACGCACAGAGGGGGTTGAGACAAAGTCTGCACTTGTTTGTGACAGACTTTTTGTGTATTTTTATTATTATTTCTGAAACTGTACTTCATCTTTCTCTGCAGTGGCACAGGCACTGGGTGGGTGGATGAAATTCATTGAGTTCCAGCAGGAGTTCTGACTGGTTGAAACATCGGACAGTTATTAGAAATGGCATAAAAAAGGGAGGTTAGGAAAAGAGGTTTGTTGACAACAACTTCTCAATGTTCAAGTGGGAGACAAATGGATAAGAAAACTGGTTGTGAGTAGGAAGTCCTGTTAGGAATATATCTCCATATATCTGTACTACATCAAGAAAAACAAAAGAAATTGATTCTAACTGAAAATTGCAGTGTGAGAACTTTAAGTCATTCTCTGAGATTTTTAGCAAGATAGAAAATGCCAGTAACTCACACATTTTAATATAAATGCTTTTGTCCTGACACAACTCACTAGAGCAATTTTTTTTAAAGATTTTAACTCCTTTGAGGTAGGCAATCACCATCAACTTAACAATCTCATACTCATTTTTCATGAGCTCTTGAAGAATCAGAAACTGATTGATGTCCCTTTCTACCCCCTTACAGTGCTTCTCATCTGGAGGCTACTCAATAAATGATCAAAGAAAGGAGGGCACCTGGGAGAATAAACATGTGAGTAAATTAATAAATGTGTCCAAAAAATTCTTAAAGGTGGTTAACATAAAACCCATGATTTCCCCATAAAGAGCATGGCCTTCGGGTGTTAGTCTGGATGCTCTGTCAAAACACAGAGCTGACCATGTCACTGGATAACTTAAAAATCTTCTATTTCTCATAAGGTCAAGACCCAAATCCTTATCATAGACAGTATCCCAGTTACCTTCACTGCTCATCACTACACTCATTCCATCAACACCAGCATTTTTTTTCAATTCCTGGAATGTGCCAGATTTCTGACTGCTATTTCTCCTCCTACTGAGAGGCATTATTGCCCTAGCTCACTGTACTGGAATGGTTGTATATTCTATGACTTAAAAGATCTTATTATTTTACTTAACATTATATCTCAAAGGAATGCTGATTCAAAGTAAACAATCCCTTTTGAATGAAAGAGAAACAAATGGAAAAGCAAAAAGATATGTTATACACGTAGCTTAATGCCACCTGCAAGCCAAACTTTTTTATCCCTTCTACCAAATAACTTGGATTGTTGCCACAGTCCTAAGGTTTATGGAGAAATAAGAGCTGAAGCTGTGTCACTTACTGCCTCTCTGATCTTATGAGAAATAAATGTGCTCTGTGTTTATGAGACAAGGTGCACTGATACATTGTGTCAGTGGGGGAATGTAAAGAATTTCATCAAGATAGAACAGCAGTACTGGGTCTGTTAATCTAATGGAGATGGTGATGCTAGAGGCAGAGGGATTATTAGTTTCAAGGGTAAGAAAACATGTAAGTCATTGCCAATGATTGAATCCCATTCTGTTCAGAATGGGATGCTCTATTCTTAGTTAGCAGGAGTGCAAGACTAGGTAGAAGCCCCACATGACTCATAGATATAGCATCTATGAGCATTCCAAAATTAATTTTTCATGAAGAAGTTGCAGACATTCAAGATGTCTTCTGTATTCCTATGAACCTGTTTTAGGTTAGTTCTCCGTATTTCTTTTTGCCAGTCCTGGGGCTTGAATTCAGGACCTGGGCACTGTCCCTGGGTTTCTTTTGCTCAAGACTAGCACTCTACCACTTAAGCCACAGCACTACTTCTGACTTTTTCTGTTTATATGGTATTGAGGACTCAAACTCAGGGCTTCATGCATGCTAGGCAAGCACTCTTCCACTAAGCCACATTTCCAGTCAATTTCTCCATATTTTTATGAAGCTAATATCATTAATTTTTTATTATAATTGGAGGGTTCTTTTTGTCATCTATTTCTAAATCCTTAAATGTTGAGCCAGATGAGTGTTCTCTCTAAAAATCCATATACTCAGAAAAGATGTATTTTACAGATCAAACTTTTATAAATAACTGAATACTTGGCAACATATGGCCATGTATGTATTTATAGTATGATCAAAAGTAATCAATTAAAATTGAAATGTGACTTTGGTCTGCAGTTTGTTATTGATTGCAACATAGACATGAATACTTTTAAAATTATAGTGTCTTATGTTTTTGTTTTGCAGAGTGCAGTGAGAAACCACATGGTTCACAAAGACTGAAACATTTCCCTCTGATTCTTACATACAAGGTTTGAATTATGAAACTTCTAATTTGTAGAGGTACACACAGTCCTACCTGATAATTCTATGATGCTGCCTATTCATTGTTACCTATCATTAGCAGGAAATAAACTAAATTATGTTTTATTTTAATCTAGATTATGTTTATTGTTCAAAAGTGTCATATATATTCATATATAATAGTTGACTTTTATCAAAGTATTTTAAAACAGACATAAAATTTAATCTAATCAAGAGTAGATTGAAATGTTTAATCAATTATTACCATTCATCAGTTGTTAATCAATTATTACTGCCTGTCAGTTGTCAAGCAACTGATTGCCTAAAAACAACCCCACAAAATTCATTCTATGTAATCTAAACTACTGTATGCAATCTAAACTATGTGATCTATCAAATGACACATGCCTATGTATACAGGGAGGTCATAGAGAAGCAAAAAGATATTGACAGGCAGAAAGAGAATGTGTGAGGGGCTCCTTAAAAGAAATCATGTGAAAATATTAGAGTAAGTAATGGTTTAACTATTCTTACTAGTGGTGAAGAATAGGCAAAAGTTTGGAGCAAATAAAGCAAGATAATGCTGTTTTATTCATATAATATTAGTTGTAGGTTATTTATCTGCTCCTAAGAATGGCTCTCACCCTAGGCTTATAAAATAACTAGAGCAGAATAAGGTAGAAATCCCTAGAAACTGAATGTGATGACCAGACATCAAGGTAGACTTGCTATGGTTCCTCTTTTGTCTGACTTGTACTAACAGAATTATGTGATTGAGTCCTAACCAATACTTGTTCCTGATAATTAGTTCTCTTCATTATTCCTTCACACCTGATTTCTGCTTTGGGTTGATTCTTTAACATCTTCTCTTGGCTGAAAATTGATTGCTTCTCATTTTCTATGCAAATCACAATCCTGAAGTGAAGAGTTCTAGCTTTGCTCTCACTTTCTTGTTTATTCTCTTCCTTTGCATTTTCTTAAGGTTTTCTCATCCATAAAATAGGGTATAGTGCATTAAGTTGCACAGGCCTAGAGCAGGCTGACAAAATCTGAGGTATAAAGAAGAATGCTGACTTTAGGGACTCATAGAGTGGAACACTACAAAGAACCTTAAATAACATTTCACCATATCCTGACATACATTTCTACCTAAGATTATGGCTGACCAAAAAGATGACTAACTTCAAGATAACACTGACTTTATTCATCAA
>NW_012267224.1:22955349-22987635 GCF_000151885.1 Dipodomys ordii
GCTTTGATTTCCCACAGTATTGGGCAGCACAGCCCTTACACCCTTGCTGATGGCATACCTGGAGGTCATTCTCTTTGTCTAGCTTTGGACATTATATTTGTTAGCTGTTATAGATACATAAATTTATCCCCTTATCAGATAAAGGAAATAGATATCCTTTCACCAATAGATAAAGGAGCTGGATAAATGCACCTATCTCTTGTAGGGGGAAATTCCTGTATTGCTGTACCTTCAAAGTGTCCTTTCCAACTAAAATTTCACAACCAAACAACTGCATACATAGAAGTGTTCCTGTCCACTATGTTTAGGTAGCAAACTAAGACTGTCAGGAACATTTCTGTTCATTTTAGCCTTTATATATGTGTGTGTGTGTGTGTGTGTGTGTGTGTGAGTGTGTGTGTGTGTGTGTGTGTGTGTTTATGTATTCCTGATTTTAAGATAAGCATTTCCCAAAATGTGTGGCCATCTTCCCTTTTTGAGTTATCTATCACCTTAAACTGACCATGCTCTGGAATGCACTTCATAACTGGGCATACTCAGGAATCTTTCTTCCTCTAAAGTGCTTTCCTATATGAATAATGTATAGGTTCTCCAAATAAAATCCCTTTGTTCAACAAGGAAATTGCTTTGAAAAATAACTCCTGTGCTCCCCTTACTTTCTGCATGCAATAAATCTTTCTTTACTGGTCTGTTTCTTGGCTGTACTCAGATTGAATCTGTACTCACCAAATTGTGAACCCATTGTATTCAATAATACCTTTAGCTTTCCTTGGCAGGTGCTGCATGTGGTCCAATATGATTCTGCTCCAATTTTTATATGAATGAGTAAAGAGTGCACACGTGATTAAGGTGTTAAAATATTTTGCACTAAAGAGTCAAGCAGGATAATTCCTGTTGTATTTTCTTTTGTTTAAGGTACTTTCTTTTCCCCTAAAGTTTTCATTATCTCTCATTTTATACTACGTTCTCAAATGCTCTTTGAAACCTTAAGAATTTAGTGAGACAGCGTTTCTTTTTACCTCCTTCTTTGCCTCCCACAGATCTCACTGCTGGAGTCCTCATTCTCCTGTTCCAAAGTGGATAATATGAGCTTGGAAAGAGCATTTATCGAAGGTTAAGTTTCATAATCTATAATACAGAGGTAGAAAAATCTTCTATATACCATGCTTAGTTAATATGAGGACTAAATCGGACATATAAGAAAATACTTCATCAGCATATATGCATGGGAAAAATCT
The DNA here is from genome assembly GCF_000151885.1 of Dipodomys ordii. NCBI lineage: Eukaryota > Metazoa > Chordata > Mammalia > Rodentia > Heteromyidae > Dipodomys > Dipodomys ordii. The sequence goes on from NW_012267224.1 coordinate 22,956,588, forward strand.
GGTAATATAGGTAAAACTTAATTGGAAACACTGATTTGGGATTAAAATATCAGATCCATGTGTAAATATATATGTAGGTATACATGTATGTATTAAGTATACTATTTCTCGACATTATTAGGATCACATATCTGGCTACATGCTTTTCAAATAATAACTTTTCTTATTCAATTCATTTGCACAGCTAATAGTTGTACAAACATTACCTCACAAGAGGCATTCTGTTAGGTATTCAATATTCTGCTATAAAACCAAATATAGTCAGGAAGATTCCATGACATATAGTGTCCACAGGTAAGAACATATTAAGAGATAGAAGTATTTAGCCTTAAAGCACAGATGCATATTTGAGGATATATTACTTAATTTCTATTGGAAAAATAAAACAAACTAATAACAGCCCACTGTTGGAAAAATATGAGAAATAGTAAGCTGAACAAAGATAGACTGATCTCGCTATAATATGGTTTACTGATCTATTTATAATATGGTTTTCATGCATTATGAATGTACAAAAGAACAAATTGAAGTTATTAACCGTACACACACACAGCAACTACACCTTTGGAAAACACCATCATTTGACGATTGCATTATAGGGCTTCTTATCAGTTTTTTCATAGTCATCCGTGAGTTGCAAATATAATAAAAACGGACCTCTAATTAATGATTTTTCCTTTTGTGGTTTGACTTGAACTTATTTAAAAGATTTGACTTTCAGCTATCTTAGAAAATATCATAATTTAGAACAACGTGGGAAATGAGGAGAAACACCATCTGTTAACAGTATGAAATCAGCCACCCCAGGCTGGGGATTAGAACATATTCTTTTATTACCATTATTTATTTAATATGTTTTTATCCCTTTGCTGACTCCCAAAGCTCCTATCTTCTTGAGGTACAAGTCAAAACTCAAAAAGTATGTTCTTCAAATGTTATATAAATCTACTCTATTCCTAGGTGCCCTGAAGAACTAAGACCATGTTTCTGACAAGTTCCCTCTTAGGAATTCATTCCAAGCTGTTACTGTCTGCCCTAAAACTATCTCCTGAGAAACATTACCTTCCCTCTTGTTCAATAAATTGCCAATTAATTATTATTCTTTAGCCACTTTATCTCTGGTCATTTTAATTTCTAATCCCTGGTTATTTTTTCTGTAAATAAATTCAAGAACTATTTGGTTCAGTGACACATTTTTTAATTGATTTATTAAAAATCATTAAAAAGAAATTCTACCTTTTTCCTTTCTTATCTCTTAATGGGATTTTTTTACAAATAAATCCAGTTGGTTTTTTGGGGCTTGAGGTTTTTATTGTTGTTTTTGAGGAACATTATAGATGTGTTATTGTGGAAGCCAAACTTTAATAAAACCAGACATGAATTCAAACTGTATTCTCAGCCTAGAGTTCCTATCTTTGGTCTGCTAGGTAATCAAGAGCTCTTTGCAATGTTCGTTACATATTTCACATTAATCAGAAATTTTTCCTACATTGAGGAGTTATTTGAAAGACACTGTACTTGCTAATAGCTGACCACTGACCAGTCGCCCCATGGTCTCTATTAAAATGAAAATTGTCATAGTTCTTCCCTTTTAGCAAAAATAAGTTATTTGGAAACTTACCTTAGTGAGTTTCAGTACAAAACAGCAGTAGAGCAATGCAAGAGGACTTGTTTGCCCAGTTCAATGACAACTATCTAGGAGTCCAGGGAGGGTCAAAGCAGGAGGGAGCTGATTAGTAGCACCAATAATGTCTGAAGACTGAGCATAAGATAAACTCATCTGTTGCATCTCTTACTCTTTACTAGCTTTCTTTGAGAGATGTTAACAATAAGCATTACATGACAGATGTGGAATATTTTCCTTTTTTTATGTCGTTTGACCTAGGCTGGAAAAAGCAGAGAATTTTACTCTCAAGTTATAGAAGAAATTAAAATACGGATGGACAAAGGGAGACAATCTTTGGTCACCAAAAGAGATTTGATCCACAGCGGTCCCACCTTCCACGGTGCTTGTGTAGTTAGCCACTTTCTGCAACAGTGATACTCACAAGATAATATGTTGAAAATGATCTGTACAACTTGGGGTGGGGGTTGGGAGGGGAGGCAAAGTGGGAGAAAAATGAGGGAGGGAGTAACAAGTTTGACAAGAAATGTACTCACTACTTTACTTATGTAACTGTACATCACCTTGATAATAAAATCAGAATTTAAATTAAAAATAAATTGAAAAGTAGAAACGATGGTATTTACTGGAAAGGATTGGCAGCAGTATTACATGGGATAGAATAGAGTGGCTGATGGTAAAGGACACTATTCTTATAGGGCCTGTAATAAAGCTCAGCTTGAAGTTGGACTATCTGCTTTCCATAAAGCTAGCTAGAATTCAGTGGGCATACATTTTTCAAATTAAAAAATAAATTAAAAGTGACGTAATTCTCTTCAAGCTTAGACATAAATCCATTTTATTCTGAGAATTTGAAAGTGACACAAACTATTTTTCTTCATTTATTTTTTTCTACTCTTTATTTTCTTTTTTCTAAATCAATTTTCCTTTTCTATTTTTAGAGGACTTGGCCATTTGATTTTGCTTTCCAAAAATTAAGCCGCTTTTATTATGTTTTTCAAAGCAAACAGAAAATTAACAAATGTTGATTTTTTATATTGGTAAAATCAAATTTGTAAGTGATCTTTAAATTTTTTTAAACCATTATAGATTCTTTGAAAAGAAATAAGCACTGTGCTGGGTTGTTTTGTTACAAATTTTGACCCACTTAATAAAACTAATTTCTTTTTTAACAAATAGAAACATTAATAAGAAAAGCCAAGTATATCAAGGTTAGTTCTTCCAACCAAAACTATACATATAATTCTTAAGTGTAAAACATTTACATGAGCATTAATTTGCCAATATTTTTATATAGAAGTGCAGACATTAACATTAATTTGGGTTTAATTATCTCTCTAATTATACTCACATCTAAAGTACTACTTTTTGAATTTCCTATTTGTTTCTCTTTAAAGTTCTTCTGCTCGTATTCCTTTATTTTATCATTTTACTATAATTATTTCATTTTAAGGCTTTAACTGCAGCCATGCTCATGGCTGGTACTCTACCACTTGAGTCATGCCTCAATCAATTCTGGCAGCATTTTGCTGGTAACTTTGGAGGTAGTGTCTTATGAACTTTTTGGTCTAGTCACTCTTAGACCCTCCTTTTCTAACAGTGAAGGCTATAAGTATATACAAGGTAAGCTATTTTGTTGTGATAGCACAAAGAGAACACCATAAATGAAGTTATGATTCCCACAACTCAAAACCAACTTCTCACTGCTTTGTTCATGCCCAGCCCATAGTGCTTACTATCTCCCTAAACAGTTCTATCATTCTCTACCTGACTCCGGACAAAACTCAAGGAGATATTACTTGATTTTCTTCGCCTTCATCTAGGCTACCTACATATCTGTTGGTTTACCATCTGGATTAATCTAGAACCTAGCTATTTCTCACTCTATTATCTTCGACCCTTAGTCCAAACTTTTGTTGTTACGTTCTTAAACCCTGGTTATGAATTACTTTATGTGTTTACATTCTTGTCATCTTCTAGGTCCTAGAAGGCAGAAAACTTGTTTCAAAATGAATGTACCTATTTCAATGATCTGTTAACAACCATAATTATTTCCCATGTTATATCAAAATTATATAAAAATATATTAATATATAGGTTTGTGTACATATGTCAGAATGAGATCTTGAAATGTTGCCTATCGCCTACTAGGTCCTACTAGGTGCCTTTCTTCTACTGTAAGACTCTTTTTACAACATGGCAAGCTCACCACACATACTCTGGCTCTGGCTCTTAAATGTGCTGTTTCCTGCTTAGAGCTTTCCATCCTTGATATCTACTGTCTCCAATCAACTATTACCACCTCAGAGGGATAGATTGGTCACTTTATTTAAAGTGTATCTCCTTGTCCATTTCTGTTTTCTTCATGACAATTTCTACTCCCTGACTATGTACATGTACACAAGTATGTGTGTTCTTTTATTATTTGATATTTGACTACTGCCTATAAGTCTGAACTGAATGCAAGTTCCATGAGATCAGTATTTTGTCTGTTTCAATCATTAATGGATCCACAGATTGGAATCAGTAACTAGCATATAATAAATCTAAATCTATTTGATCACTGACTGAATCTAGAGATAGTGACAGTATGAGAATTTACTGTCCTAGTTTCTAATTTAAGCTATAAAGGAGAAAAAGCATGGTAAATGGCTCTAATATCCTACATTATCTTCTTGCATGGACAATTCAGCATTACTCCAGTTCTATCAAAGTACCCAGAGTCATCAAAAGCAAGGAGCCAAAAATGAGCAAGGCATTTCTAACAGTCATTAAACACCTAGTGTGAACTAGACACTTGGGTAATTATTAGAAACACAAAGAATATTCAGAAATGCTCCCTGATTCCCAAAGGCTCATGGTTTAAGAAAATCACAAATAAATGAAATACACTGTAGTAAGTAAAATAGTTGAAGTATTGGTTCTATAAATACTTCATAGAGATCCAAATTAGGAAGTGATCATACTTAGCTAGATCTTGAAGAATTGGAGAGAGCACAACAGAGGATTCTTGTGGCAGATGAGTTCTTATGTTAAAATCCCTATCCCTAAATTCTTATAGGTTGACTTGATGAAAAAAAGCGTAATTTATTTTTAGAATTCATAATTTATTCATTGAGCAATCTTGTTCTAATTGGTATTCCTTCTCCTTGACAGATTAGAGACAAATAATTTTCTTATCAGTCAATTTAAAAAGAATAGAGAAAAGGTATAATATGGTTATTCAAACAGAATACATGTGAGATATTTGATCAAATCTGAGTTCAAATTTTTAAAGATGTGTTCATACTAAACTTTTAGAAAATTCTGAACATGTAAGTAGCATTGGTTGTTGTATGTGTGGCATCAAGCTTAATTAAGAAGATAATATATAGTGAAACATATTTTAAGGACAATAAATGAAGAGTTGAAATATTTGAGCATGACTGTTTTTCTGTAATTTTGAGAAAGTATATTGTAGAAGGAGTTAATAATAAGCAAAAGTATTTTGAAATAAGTTAAGAACATACTGGATATTTTTCCATATTCATTAAGCTTACCCACTTGCTCTCTGTATTTGATTCAAAGTTTCTCTTAACTGATGAATACAGACAATGTGATAACATAAACATAACAAACATGAACATAATGTGAAGCATTTATCTCCAAAATCTAAGATTTCTCCAGAAACACACACCAGGCCCATGCATTACCTGACTAACTGAAATATTATTTTATTAGCTTTAAACACACATTGAACATCTGGTAGTACCAGAACAACCTTAGAATTTCTTAAAACTATTGAACTCACTTGTGGCTGTTACCTAAACTTTTGGCACATAAAACTCAAATGTCCTTCTGTCTGCACTTAGTTTGTTATCCACATATTAAAATTTATGCAGACAAAGTCACCTCCAGTATAACTGACTGAACATATCTAAGAGCAAGTTTGATCTAGCTTGGGGCATTACCAAAAGAGATGCTATTGCCTACTTTAGTGAATGAAGGCAGCATAAAGTAAAAGTGGGGATGACTGATCTCACTAGTTCCCATGCTGACTTAGGAAAGCAGCAGGCTGGAATTTACGACTTAACACATGCCCCCAGAGGAACCTCTGGGCTCAGGCATAGCCAACATTTTAAGGCAAACACTATAAATAATTTATGGGCATGGCTACCTTGATGCTTTGGCAGAGAATTTCAACATATTTTCTGTATATTTTTCCTTATAGTCCAACATCAGAAAGTGATTTGGTAGATGTAATTTCAAAGAAAATAGGAGGGAGAGAAAACTGTATACATTTTGGGGGGAGGTCACCAACTAATAATGGGTTGGGTGCTATTGGAGCATCGTTTCCTCACCAGCTGATTGCTCTCCAAACATACAGTTTTGCTTCAATATCTCCACTCTTGTATATTTGACTGGAATTTTTCAATTGAGTTTTATTAAGGCTGTACATATCTAATATAGCAATATTAAATTCAAAACCATTCTATTTGTGTGTTTCCTTTGTCCTTTTATTTTGGCAAGTTTATTTTTTTCATTATTGAAATGATTTCTTTTACTTGTGGCCCAAACCATGTCATCTACTTCAGAATCAAAGGAAAAATTAGGCACAGCATTAACTTTAAATAGGAATGATTACAGGTCTCTAGTTCATTCACTATATACCAAACTTGGCTTTATTTCTAATTCTCGCACCAAAAATGAAAGACTATGCAATGCAAATATGCTTTAGGTACTGAGAAAGAGTCTCCTTGTAGAATACCAGCTAATCTGAGACCTCCCTCAGCTATTCATTCCAGGACCACAAACACTTGTCCTAGAGAGCAGGGTGTATGGGATGCAGCAAAAGCCAATGCCCTGGTCTGTGCTCTCATTATGCTTTCAAAAGAAGAAAAAAATGGATGAATAAATAAAAAGTTAAAAAAGAACATCACATAGACTACAGTATCAAACACCAAGTGATATCAAAAGTCATTATTAGAACTGGAGAGAAAAAAACACTCACAGAGATAATGCAGTTTCTATTGCCATTACTATTCATAAAGAGGGAATATGTTTTTCAGTGATATTGTATTATTTCACATGGTCCTATGATGGACTGAGCAAGTGTATAGAGAACAAAAGGATGGCTTATGGGGAAGTCAGATACAAAAGAACACACAAGTTTGAATTGACTATAGAAAGTCTTGAAATCCAGGCTCAGAATTGTGATTTTTGATCCTGTATTTGAGAAAGTACCTGGAGATTTTTAAACAGGTTCTCAGTGCAATGGTGAACGCGATCTTGAAAGATTATCTGGAAGAAGATTTGAAAGAAGGGCAGGAGACAGGATACCACTAACACTGCCACACTGCTGTCAAGACAGATAAGGTATAGTCGCAATTCACATCATTAAGCCAGGTTGTCCTTAAGTAGAACTGAATTGATTTCAATGGGATTGGCAAATCCATAAAAGCAAATCCAGTGTAAAGTAGTTGATACTATGTGGATTAGGAAACCCTTGACTGATTTTTGTTTGGTGGCATATATGCACTCATTTCATTTTTGTTATTGCTGTTTGGTTGTTTGCTTGTTGGTTGGTTTGTGGTACTGAGATTTGAATTTAGGCCTTGTACCTGCAACGTAACACTTGAGCCAAGCTTCCAACGGCTTTGCTCTAGCTTAATTTTCAGAAAGTGTATCATGCTTTGTACTCAAGACCAGAGTACTTCTACCAATGCCTCCTTCTTAACTGGTTTTAAAAATGTAGCTACCATGCCTGATGAGGGGTTCTTGCTAACTTTTTGTTTGGGCTGGCCTCAAATTCCAACCATTCTGATCTCTACCTCTTGAGTAGCTGGATTGGCAGTTGTGAGCCCCTTTACCCAGCCTCAGGGTATTACTTTACTGTATATATTTAAGGTATACAACAGGATATTTTGATATATTGCATGTCGGGAAATAGTTATTATAATCAAATAATTAACCTAACGAGGATTATAAGAACTGATTGAAAAATCTTCACTGAAATACCATGTTCATTTATTCCCCGACATACGTTGGAGTAACAGTGTTTTCATTATGGAAAGACCAAGTTTATGTTAACAGTTTCAATCACTTGATCTAATTCCTGTGTTTATCCCAGAGCACTCAAAGTAGCTCACAGACCAGTGGAATCTTTAGGCCACACATGGAAAAGCAGTGGAGGAAGAACCTAAATGAGAATGTACTCACTACTTTTAAGGGACATTTGCATTTTATCAGTAAATTTTGAAAATTGCACTATCTATGTATTTCAAAGAAATTTATTTTTCTTGTAGTAAAAAAAATAGCATGAGTTCTACTCTCTTAACAAAATATAACATGTATAGTAACTGTCCATAGTGTTGTATAGCAGGTCTCTAGAACTTTCTCAGTCAACATGACTGAAACCCTGTACTTATTTGAAAGAAATTATTCCACTATCCTTTCCCTTAGAAGGTATTTATTATTAATTGTCAAATTTCTACCTACTAAGCAATAAAAAGGAAATGCAAATTTCCACCTACCTCTTAATGGGCTTATGTAATGGTTAAGTCAGGTAACACATACAATCAGGTCCCAAGAACAACAAACTCAATACAAAGTTATTTTTCTTCCTTTTGCTGAGTATAGTTGACATTGCCCATTTGTTAGGAAGTGGAAGGACTTGGAAAAATCATATTAAGCGAAGTAAGCCAGATCCAAAGAATTATAGGTCCCATGGTTTCCCTTATTTGCAATAATTAGTATATGTGTAGGATAATCTTATCAGATGAGCCAAAAGTTCAAAAACTATGTACATATGACAATATAAAATGATGCTAAATGAATTGAGGAGAATTTTTAAATTTACACAGTGACTTTCCAGTGATAGAAACTATATGAAACATTTCTAGAGGCAGAGAAAATGAAGATGCTTAAGTGAAGAAATGTGGATAATGACACGATGAGGCTTTGGGCAGGCATGTTCTTGAGATATTACTTTATAAAGGTATAGAAAAGAAGACCATAAAGTAAGTTATTTTAAAGCAAACTAGAAACTAGAATTGAGAGAGACCATATCGATTACCCCACATATACTAGGTTAGACTAAGAAATTGCATTTGATTTTCATAAGAAAGAGATAATGCAACTTAAAAAGAGACCAGTAAAGAAGAAAGATCAGAAGCTGCAGGAAGAAGAGCAACATAGAATAACTGGCACAGGAAGTGTGCTGACAGATCGCCAAAATACAAATCATATCATTTTCATTGAGTATCCAATGCAGCACAACTCAGTTCTTGGAGTCATCAACATTAGGAAAATTTCCTGAATTGATATTAGGGAGATTCCCTGAGTCATTTTCAGTGTAACTAAGTAATTAAACATTTTTCTAGAGATGAACAAAATTGTGTTTCCATTATGCTTCCAAATGGATTATATAAAAAAATGACTCAGGCATTTTATCTATATTATGTGGTAGGCTCCATTACTAAATACTTTGTACATATTTTGAAATAAAAAATTTCATCCCTATACAACCCTACTAAGAATACTTTTATTAATCTTATTTACAAATGAAGAAAATACTTAGAGGGATTGAATAACATGCAAATCCTTGTTGCTAGTAAATATGGGAATTGAGATATGGACTTATGCTTTACAAATATATTCTACTCTTTCCCCTTCTTTATAGTCATATGAATTAGCTTTATTCAGTATTGGATCCTTTTATCATGTGTGTGTGTGTGTGTGTGTGTGTGTGTGTGTGTGTGTGTGTGTGTGTGTGTGTGTGTGATGATCTAGGACTTGAATTCAGGGCATGGGTACTGTCCCTTAGCTTTACTGAGGATCTTTTACCACATGAGTCACAACTTCATTTCATGTTTCTTTGGTGATTAGTTGGAATAAGAGTTTCAGAGACCTTTCTGCTACAGCTGACTTGAAACTGCTTTTTAGATCTCAGCCTCCTAAGTAGGAAGGATTACAGATAGGAGCTATCAGCACCAGAAAAAACACTTACTTTTTAACAAATTTATATTTTTTATTTTATACTGGTTATGAATTCAAACATATCGAAATGGCTCCATTAATAGGAAAGATCAGATTAGTATTTAAAAATTATATATACAATGGTAAATTTCCATAAGAGAACATTTTCAAAGTACAATGTAGCTTCTATTGGGTGATTTGAAAAATAACCTACATGCATTATAGGATAGCACAACTTACCTTGCATCCCATGCATCTGAGAAAGATGGCGCAGACTCAGAAGTGCATGTGTTTGGAAGATTGAGAATTTCATGGGCATGACATTTTCTAGCCAGATAAAAATACACATGCATATGTCTGTATGACTCATTCCACACAACTCAAAATTGCTGGAGAGTGGGTGTAGCTATGAATATTACTGCACAATGTAGTTTTCAAAGAAAAAAAAAAACAAATTTGGCAGCTTCTAATCTTCCTGGATAACTTTAGATTAATTGAAGTTTCAATTAATAAAATGAACAATTAAAAATTCATTAAGGGTATTTCAAGAACCAGAGGACAAATGAAGGAGACTAAATAATACAAAACCAAGGTGAAAAGTATTCTATAAATAGATATATTAATTCTATCTCTTTGACTATATTTAAAGTAACATAGGGCCATTTCTCAACCAGCACATTGAAATGGGCAACTGAATTTTTCCCCACTACTTGAATACAATTATATTTTAGATATAAATGGTGAAAGCTGAAATGTTACCATTTCTTTTTTCCATTAAGCTCCTATTGTAAATTTCACTTCTTGATTAATTGTGAATGAGCAAGAGTTTATAAATATGAAAAATTAATATTGTATTTGTAGTTATAATTTTGAGTGTTTTTTTTGCTGAAAGATACTATGACTTACTTGCTTTTAATTAAATCTGAAAGCCAACATGTGAACTTCTTACTATTGCTATTTCTCTTTTACAGGTGAATAAAAGTAGTACAGCATGTTTGCAAAGCTAGTAACTGGCACAGTGAGAATTAATTCCCACATTTATCTAATGCTGAATCCTGTTTCTAAACTAGTATATTATTAAATATTTCTCAAAAAGACTTATGTCTGTTTTCAGGGATTATGGAACCATGGGAAAAATTCTTTTGAGAAATGATGTGAAGTCTACAGGTGTTTGAAACATATGAATAATACTGTATTTTATTCAGTTTGTAGCCTTGATTATACAATTAACCAATTTATATAAATAAATTCAGTCCACTTCACTTGTAGAAAAACCAATATCATCATTCTATTTTTAAATGAGGACTCATATAAACATAGTAATGCGCAGAAGTTGTGTGGGAAGCTTGTTGTTGGAAAGTTTTTAAATGGACTCATTTTTAATCCACAACAGAGTCCAAGGAACAAAGACTTATTTTTCTTATTTCACTTTTTGCAAATTACTTCATAGCAATTTTTATAATCAGATGGTTAACAAAGGTAAAGTCCAACCACACCTTTCATGAAGGGACTCCCTCTGAGACCCTGGTGTTTTGAAGAATTTACCATTCTGTGTAGGAAACAGCTGTCCGTGGGACATTTCTGTGCATCCTTATAGTCAATGCCAGTCATTGAAGCTTTTGTTACTGACATCGATTATGAAATTGGCATTGTGAACCAGAAAAGACTTTCCCTGCTGTCCTGCTGTCATTTTATTGACTTAGGTAAAAGTCATCCTATCAACAGATACTCATTTTGTGCATATTGAGCAAAGCAAAAAGCAAACAAGCCAGCATAGTGCTCTTCTTTAATATTGTCTGTATGCTTCTAATCTAGCCTCAAAGGCTTCATTCACCTATCATCACTGCTTGTATGCCTGTGCCCTAAAAAGCATGGTTCATATTGATCTCACTCGTAGAGATGTCATATGACTCCTTTGTCTAAATAATAATTGATCTTTTATCACTAGTCAGATTTGATTTTCCCAATTCTATAAACTTTTATCTTCTCTCTTAAAACTTTTATCTTCTCTCTTCAGTCAGTAAATATCCCCCACATGATAAATGTAACATGTGAAGGGCAGATGTGTCAAATTTATTTATTTCCTCACACATGCAATAATTATTGCATTCATTCAAATGGATTCATGATCGTGAAATAACTCAGGACTAGCTCTCCCCCAGCCTTTCGCTTTATAAAACTATGAAAAAGTTACTTAAGCTTTAGTTTTCTCATCTCCAAAATATGTACAGTCAAAGGGAGTTACAAAGAGAAATTAAAAATTTTGGAGATTATCTAAAACATGACCAAGAAGACCCTCAGTATATGCTGGTTCTCACAATATTTAATAAGAGCCTTGGTTAGTACTGAACTGGATGGTAGTGGTTGCTGAGTTCTCATCACAATGTCCAAGAAAATAATCTGTGTAGACAGAAACAGAAGTGATGTTTAATGGAGTAATAATCATTTAAGCCCTTGTGCATACTGGACTCTTAAAATGAAAATAGATTTTACTTACCTGACATATTCAGGAAAATATTTCAAATGTACTGTATACAGTATCTTTGGAATACAGGAGAGAAAAATGGATTGTGATCAAACATGAAATGGACTAAAACTCATCTCTTATTCCTAAGAAAGTTTCAGGGAGAAAAGAAGTAAGGTGAAAATAAAAACAAGAATTCATTCCATTTGTTTGTAGAAACGAAGAAGAATAATATAAATCAACAAATGAGTAAAGTAGTGCATATGGAGCATCTTATAGAGAGCTTAAATTTCTGTATATATTTATTTAAATACTTATCATCTATCAACTTATCATCTCCTATCATCATCATTGATCATCATCTATTATTATCTACCTACCCATCATCTTCTATCCCTCCAACTATTCATCTGTTACTGATAAGAGCTTGTGCATTCAAATTTTGATCTTTAATTTGTGCCTAGGCTTCAATCTCATTGGCACTCATCTAATTACATTTGCATAGACAGAAGACACATTGCCAATTCTCACTTCAGCTCCCTTCACACTGTAATGAGTGACAATATTGTTAAGGGGAAAAAAATTACATTTCCTAAACATTTACTTAGCTGTATAGATTTCAATTAAGAAGATTATCTTATAGTTAACTTCCATATTTTTCAGTTCTCATATAACTTTAAGAATGGACCTTCCTTTAAGGAATTAAGTCATTTGTTTGAGTAGAATGCAATTATTTACAATGGAGAAAACAAATTGGGATAATGGAGATGAGTGTGCGCATTGATATAAGATTATGTAAAAACAGACTACATAGAAGCAAGATGAATGTAAAATATAATTAAGATGATTTTGTAGCTTTATAAAACTTTTAAAGTCAAATATCAACAATCTGCATTTTCCTCTTGATCTTGTTTATCATTTTAATAGGAAGAAACTACTTAGATTTCCACTATACTTAAAACAATTTAACAATTTATACTATTTAGCAAAAAAGGATGGTATACAGAAGCACAAGACTTGCTTTTTTCCTACCCTACCTTTATAGACAGAGAATGTAGGGAACATGTTACTTACAAAGCAGAGCCTGGAGACTTGCACTGATGCCCAAGTCTTAATGCTAGCACTCAAGAGGCTGAGATCTCCAGAATCTCTGTTCAAATAGAAAAGTCTGTGAAAATATATACTAAAAGAAAAAGAAAAAAAATCTGTGAGACTTCATCTCCAAAATAAACAGCAAAAAAGCTGGAATAGAGGCATGTCTTAGTCGGCACAGCTTCAGCTGAATAAGTAAGTGTGAAGCCCTGAGATCAAATGCCAGTTCTGGCAGAGGGAGAGAAGAGGGGAGAGGGAGGCAGATAGACACATACAGACATAGACAGAGACACAGACAGAAGGGTAGAGAGACAGAGAGACAGAGGAGAAGAAAGGAAACAGAACAATTTTAGTTAAAAAATGAAAGCCCAAATGTCATATTTTGGGGTGTAAGGAAGCCCTTCAATCTCCATGAGGATTATATCTTGAATATGTCCTCTTAAAATATTTCAATAATATTGTTAATGCAGATACCTAGTTTACACAGAAGGCTGAAATCTGAGGATTACAGTTCAAAGCCAGCCCTGGCAAGAAAATCTATGAGACTTATCTCCAATTAACTATTTTAAAAAGCCAAAAAATGGGGCTGTAGCTCAAGTGGTAGCCTGGAGCAAACAAATACTCAGGGACAGCGCCCAAGCCCAGGACTGGCACACAATACACACACACACACACACACACACACACACACACACACACACACACAAAGAATATCATTGTTTTCCTCTATGTCTATACAATTCAAGAAAGAGTCAAATTTGAAGCACTACTTGGATAAACTTGAAGTACAAGACATTTAGACAGGGACATATATCTTCTTAATCTTTAGGTAATTTTATTGTTTGCTTTCTTGAGATCATAAAAGAAATGTTAGCTGGACAGATCAGTACATAATTTCAAAAAATAATTTACTTTAAAGATACAAATTGTACACTGAATATATAGATTAGCATTGAATTGAGTATGTTTAGATTTGCAGAAACATAAAATAAACTATTACAAATAAATTATAGTACAAGTAGTATAATAAAGACTAGGTCATTCCCAATAAATTATGACTTATGATTGTAGAATTATGTTAATAGAGGAGTTCTGAATCCTTAATATTTTATTATGTACAGAGTGGGAGATTTTTTTTCCAATTTGTCCATGGAGTATTGAGCTGCGTCACAATGAAGAAAAATTTCTACCTCTGGGATATTAACAATATGCCTGGAAAACAAGAAACTTCCTTCAAGAGTTCATGGACAAAAATACAGAAACAATGATTCTGTTCCCCACATACTTATATAAGGCTCTTCCTAGGTACTTCTAACTTAAGGTTTCCTTTGACAACATCTTGAGAAACACAGGCTTAAGGCTTCCCTTCCATCCTCTTGGGCTCAGAAAGCTAAAATTCTTGTTAAAATGAATACAAAGCAAGCGCAATTGCATCCCTGAGGACAATTATATTTAAAAAGCTGCTTAGAAAATATTTGGTTGAAACAAGACAATATAAAGGATTCAAGCAAAATGACATTCAAGTACAAGTTTCCATAAATCTTATAAAAGTCTTGTGAGGAATGAAGTTTATTGTTATCTCGACTTTTTTAATGAATTGAATGAATATGTGGAGATGTGTAAGTGGAAGAAAATATTCCCTCACTCCATCACTCAGAATTAACAAATGCTAATATTTTAATACAATCGTTAAATATTTTACAGATATGAGAGCACAGATCTTAATCTTACTTTGTATTACACAAAATTCAATCTATGTAGATGTAAAGGTTGTAAATTGGCTGGATTGTGGTGATTATTTTACATGGTGTACATGTGTCAAGCTATCAAGTTATGCACCTTTAAATAGGTAGTTTTATATTAATTATATATCAATGAAACAGCTTAAAATGCAAAGAAAGTGTTTCCCTCTAAATACATCACAAGATATTATCAAAATTATGCATAAGATATCAGAAATCAAGTTCATAGACAAATATAAGAGAGTATCAGTTGTCTGGGGCAATAAGGTGCTTCACTCTTACCTAGCCATGTTGATGCTGGCCATTTGCAGTGTATGCAGTTATATTGACAGCTTGCTCATTTAATCTAGCAGCCTGGAAGATATTACACAAATGTACATTTGGACAGGTAATATGGAAGAAAAATATTACATAACATACTATATCCCATCTGTCATTCTAGAGATAAAGAAAAGCTGAGTGAAAATTAAGACAACAAAAGAAATGGAACTTTCACACCCTCTAAACAAGTTTCCATGCTGTCCAAAAGCTTGTTAGATTGGCATAGAAAAAAGAATTCTTAAAAGGGTGGGGTACAAGATTTGCTTAATGCTTGTGGCTCAAAAATGAAAATGTAACAGTCTATAATGAAGATAAAAGTTCAAAAGGCTTTTGTAGGCAGGGATATTTGGACATAAATCATAGCGGTCCTGGGCAAATTGGGGGGAAGGTAGGTGTGGTTTTCAGATTAACGAAACATACGCAAAACCATAGAAGTAGAAATGGACAAGGCTTGTGGTGATCATGTCACAAGAGCATCTAGATTGTACTGAGATTTTAAAATAAGGATGTTTAAGAATAGAACTTTAATACCAGGCCTTTTCTAAATACTTTCCATGTGCATAATTCTCTTTTTTTTGTATCTAAGTAGCTTTATTCATGCCTTGAAATGACTCAACTGACAACATTATCTGATACTTTATATTGAGCTGATACTTTAAAGAATGAGATTTCCAGGACTTCAGAAGAGGGAGGATCACAAAGCATTAAAAATCAGAGAGCAGACTGATAAGTAGCCTCCTAAGTGATCTGATGATGCTCTCTCTCTGCAATGATCTTCACCCTCTACTAATCATGAGCCTCTGAGATTCCCTCCCAATGAACCAGGGATGGCTTCCTTGACAAACAATATTGAGACTTCGGAGTGATGTCATAAAGACATTTCAACTTCCTCCTTGATCTCTTGCACTGCTTATTCCATGAAGACTAACTACCAAGTCATGGGCACACGTGAATGACCTTGTGTATAGACTGCAGAGGTCTTTTGCAAACAGCCAGCACTAACCTGCCATTCACATGAGTGAGCCACCCGGGAGAGGCGCCCATCAGCCTGGAGTTTTCAGCAGACATATCTCTGACTCTATAATTGAGCACCAGGATTAATCCACTAAGACATACTCTCTGCCAGCACAATGATGCCTCCACTTCACATGGAGACTGTCTGGTATGAGTTCTAGAAGTCTCACTTCAGCATCAAGGAAATGAGAAGAGATGATGACACTGGAATCACAGCTCTTAGGACTGACTAGCTACTTTACTTCTCCAAGAACTGTGACTGTGGGTATAAGTGAAAAGCCTCTGTGAGCGAAGGGTGATTGCAATGACACCGAAGTGCCTAGACTAGTGATAAGTCACAAACAAGAGGAAGGGCTGGAGTCTGTACTAAGTAAGGATGATTTCAATGTGTCAGCAAAACCAAATTGCTAACATTGAAGAGAGGCTGCAAGCTAGGACAAATGTCTGCCTATATTCAAAGAGAGCACATGGTTCTTTGCATGTCATTTCATAACATGTTACCATTCTTATAGATATTAATGGCATTTACCTTTAGCTTCAAAATATTAATATATTGTAATAGGGAATTAGCATATACTATACATTTTAGCAATATATAGTACATATCAGATATGATTGCTGTCAGAATAGCTGTGGCAAGTACTTCTTTCTATTTGTCCACTGTGGAATTTCTTATATGACTATAAGTAAATACTGAGATTTATTTGGCACATAGTTATGGAGGATTAAGGGTCTTCATCTGATGATGGCTTTCTTATTGACAGACTCCCAAAGTGGTACAGGGCATTTTATAATAAGAAACAAGATTTCATTCTTATAAAATTACCCTATTCAATCATGACAGCACCATCCTGATTACTTTATTTAGGCCCATTCCAAAGGCCTTACTTCTGAACCCCACAATTTCACCATCATACTGAGCAGTAGCTTTGAGTTTCAACATAAAGACGCTTGGAGAACAAAGAACCAAATCAGCATTCACTGGGGTGAAATCTTTATCAAGAGACTGGCAATTTGGGTTTGGTTAAAAAGTTCAAAATATAGTGGTCATTAGTGCCTATTCTTGAAGAAGGATGTAATGTGATAAATGTCATGATGTGGAAGTTGAAATCTGGTGGATGAAATCCATGGAAGAAGAAAATAAGAAAGACACTGACTTGTGTTTGGAATTTAGCAGATAATCTTATAGTGCTGCTCTGACTTAATGCAGGCAAGATATGCATGGGGAAAAGGTAATCTGAAGAAAATAGAGAGACAGTAACAGAAATGACAGAAACACATATTTATTGCTTAGATAGAACGTGATGAAAAATCAGGAAGCACAAAAACTGTTCCATATGAATTAAAACTATTCAATTATGATTTTCCATTTTTTGTCTTCAAACCAAAACTTCTTGGAATAGATATGTCAATATTGGTAAGAATAAAAGTAGAATTTTTGCATTCAATGAACATAAAGTAGGGTTAGCTATTCATAAATATTAGATATAGATAAATACATAAAAATATAAAGATATAGATAAATATCTATAAATATTAGACCACTTATATTATTATTTATTAATAATATATCATGTACTTACCTAATATTATATAATTATATAATATATACTATTAAACACTATATATACATATAGCATATAGTTTATATATTTATAGTCTCAATATATCTCTATATTTTATATTTATATGTTTTATGTGTTTATATATTTATATGTAATATATATTATATAATAATATAAATATATTACCTTAATATATTATACACATTTGTATTCATAGTTTGTCAAATGACTTTTTAAAATATTTTTGAACTGTATATTCTAAAGTTCAAAGGAGATTTTAGTATTTTATGTATAAGTGTACATAAAAATAAATACAGGATGGATATATATTCAGTATGGTACATACTATTAAGATTGACTTAGTGACTGTAGACCAAATGTTGCTATAATAAATTTTTCTCAAAGCCTGTGATACAAATGTGAAAGGAAAAAGAAATGTAACTAATTCTTTCTCCACCACCAATCCCAGCTTCCTGTGGAATGACACGGTGAGGGAAGTCAAGCAATAGTAATTTCAATCACCTTGAGATTGATTTATTTTCAATTGCAAGTTCAGTCTGGTGAAAGGTGTTATAATGGCAGCTCAAGATCCCTAAAGTAAAGTAGAACATGAGGAGTAGTAATTTAAACTGCTCCTCATGCCGGCCGCTAGCTTGACCTAGAGAGAGCTGCTCTGGGCATTCAATTACTAGACTCCTCTTCTGTTTACACTAATGCTGCTTAACTTGAATCTTGTCTGCAGAGTGAAGGGTCCTTCATGTAATTTCTATCTATGCTTTCAGCAAATAGCATATGCAATCCATTGTCTTGACATCACAATGATGTGATACTGGACCATTTTCTCTACGGTGCTAACAAATGTATGACACCTGGGAGATGATAAAAATCAGCAATGTTATAAGCAATATAGCTTATTATAATTGCATGCCATTATTTCCATGGCATTATATATAGAGATACTACCATTATATACAGAGATACTACCATCAAATTGTATAAATTCATTTGTTTTCTCTGACAACAATAAGCATGACAGGGTTATCAATTTTACACTAACATTTTAAATCTTGGATTGATAGAGCTCTGATTGTTTTTATGACCATGTATATTTTAAATTTTTTCTGATTAATTGTATTAATAAAAAAATATTTACCTATTCTGAGTTCCCTTGCTGATCAACTCAAAATTTATTAAATACTGATAAATATCAGTTTCTGTTTCAGAACATGAGTTTGCAAACACTTTATTTACTGAGATCGTAGATTTTCAACCTGAAGTTTCTCTAAGTGAACTTCATAGGCTGACACCTCTATGATACAATCTTGGAAAAACAAATACTTGTGATTCAGGTTTCAGTTTAGAGAAAAGAATCCACTGAAGCTTGTCTAAGCAGGAAATGATTTAGTATCTAGTATTATGAAATGGTTTTCAAGGTCATTGGGAGGCTTAAAGCAATACATTCCAGTAGAAATCCTTCCCCAAAATGTATGGAAATGATTGATAATGATGCCACACCAAAGAAGAGCCACTCACCCAAGTTACTGAATCAAGGTGCAGGCTACTGGCTCCTTCCATTGTGTGGCCAGTCAGCACCGTGTTTTACATGACAGAGGTGTTCAATAATTAATTCAGTGCTGAGAAGGTAAACAGATAGTCTTCCTCATCTATTATACTGTTCTACGCATGCATTTTCCCACAAGTTTATTTGGGCAAAAGCCTACAGGAAGTAAGTGTTAACTATGATCATGGAGAAGGCCTGCCTATCAATATTAGTTAGGCATATAGATTCTTTTATTTATTTAATGTAAAAATTCAATAGGCTGTAATCCTAGCTACTCATGGGACTAAGAAAAAACCAGAAGTGGTGTTATGGCTCAAGTGGCAGAACATTACCCTTGAGCATGAAGAAGCTCAGGGAGAGCAGTATCCAGGCACAGAATTCAAATGCCTAAACCCATTTTAAAAAATAATCAATAGGACAAAACAAAATGCTAGAGTTTTCAATGACCCAAGAAAGTATCAATCTTTACTCTGTAAAGCTTCATTATGAATGAGAAGTGTTGGAAGCCACATGTTTAATAGAGCCAAACCTGTAGCCTGATCAAGATTTATATGGTGAATGGTGGAAGTGAAGATGTCTATGCTCTCCAACTTGCTTCTACATTCCATTTGACAGTTGTGGTCCATTAGCTCTGCTTGACTACAGTGAGACAGGAAGTACAGCATCATTGTATATTTTGTGTCCAGAAGGAATAAAAAAAAAGTGATTGTGGTGGGCATAACTGACCTTATTACAGAGTTGGAAGAGAAATTATAGTATCTGCAAATACAATTATATCCAATTTTAGCATGAATGCTGTGTGTGTGTGTGTGTGTGCATGTGTGTGTGTGTGTGTGTGTGTGTGTGCTTGGCACACGCAGTTCCTGGGGCTTGAACTCAGGGTCTGGGTGATGTCCCTGAACTTTTTTGCTCCAGGCTAGAACTCTATTACTTGAGCCATAGCTCCACTTTCAGCTTTTTGTTAGCTAGATATAATTGTTTCATGGACTTCCCTGCCCACCCGGCAAGCCTGAATCCTTGATTCTAAGACCTCAAGTTCCTAAATTGCTAGGATTATAGGCCATGAGCCACCCACCCATGCATGCTATTTTTAAAAGGAATTCCTAATAGTATAGATAAAGAAATTTCGTCTGTAAGATGATAAGACTGTATATGTCATTCTAAAAAAACAGTGTTGAACTTAACTCCTCTTTGAATAATATGAGTTCTTTTTCTCCACAGCAGACTTAGTTTGTATACACTCTGCGGTGCATATAATCAGCTTTTGCCTAAGGGAGGAATTGTTTTAACCTTGAAAAGCCAGTGCAGTCCCCCTCACCAATCATGTTTTTATGATAGGTGTCCTTAAACAAATGCCAATATAAACTTTTTATGTCCAAGTATAAACACTTAAAATGATTGAGGTTAAATCTAAATTGATATTACATAAAAGTCAAATAAAAACAATGGACAAGAACTGTGAAGGGTGAAACACAAAGAGCCGTGGCGCTTCTTCTAGTGAGGGAAAGCATACAGCTATTCTGTGAACAGAAGGTCTGCTTCTTTCTATGTATTTCTCCTTTTTCTTAATGTCCCAAGTCAAGTACAGGTTTCTGATAACAGCTGTTTTTTTTTTTTTTTTTTTTTTTGTCGGTCGTGGGGCTTGAACTCTGGGCCAGGGCGCTGTCCCTCAGCTCTTCAGCTCAAGGCGAGAGCTCTACCACTTGAGCTATAGCGCCACTTGATAACAGCTGTTTTATGTGATCATTGAAATAAACAGATGTGAGAATGTGGTATAAGAAAAGCCTGGAAGGACCAAATACAACATTACCAAGATTACAGCTTGAAGACGACTAAGTCTTAGAGGAAAAAACCCAAACACACATTAATGGAAACCTACTTTGTTTGGTTAAACTTTAAAGCTTCATTGCTCCATAGCAAAATTAAGAACACTCAGAAATCCAATAAGCTAAAACTTATTTTGTTAAGACTTAAATTTAGTTTTACCCTTCAAGAGTATCTATCTTCCTTCATTAAGGGTTAAGAATCCAGAATATTATGAGTTTCATAATTGTAATACTGTAATACTGACAAAGCATTTTCTACTTAAAGTACTTATTTTACATAGATATCTCCCCTTGTTTTTCTGTTTACTGAAAATAATATTTGTATATATTATTTCACCAATCAGATATTTTATAAATGTGTACTATTGATATTATCTCTATATATTTTATCTGTCTACCAAAGTATTGCCAGAAAATATTAAACAATAATGAATCCACAAGTAATTATTTATACTCATTAAATGTCTAGAATTGTATATTTACTTTTAATCAACAGTACATCTTAGCTAGTATGAGTTGCTTTTTCATTATGATCAGTAAAGTTAAATTCAAGTGTCAACAAAAGGCTAATCAAATTTAGGCATTTTTTTGAGCTAGAGATGACATGACATGATGGATCTGGTTTTCATTATGATTCTTGAGGAATCTTCATATAGGGAGGTTGATAGGTTGATATATTGATTAATCATATTCACTGGATATGACTTTTGCTTAAGGCAATAATTTTTAATCATCTACAATTGACCATCCAATGCTCCAAAAGGTAGTGGTTAGAAAAGACTGAGTGTATGTCTTCATAAAGTTTAAATATGAATAAAAATCAGATTAGTAAGAATAAAAACGATAAATAAATGACACAGATAGTGATGTGACTAAAGCAAATAAACCAGAGAACTGTAATAAAGACTGCCTGTGGTAGCATATCCTACCACACAGAGGAGTCAGAGTCAGGAGCATGTCTCATAGGGAGACATTCATGCTAGTCTAAACGACAAAGTTTTCAGCCATGTGTAAATCTGCAGAAAAGGATCACCAGGGAAAAACAAATGGAGAGGCTTCAATGACCGATGGCAGAATGAGCTTAGTTTATTTGCAGAACTGAGAAATGGAGAGTGTGTCTAGAGACTCAAATGAGGAGGAGAGCTCTGAGAGGAAAAGTACAAAACAATTCAGAGTCCTGCCATTAGGAATAATTTTCCTAAGCTAGGCTGGATGCCTTTAAACAGAAAGTAAACCCTCTAGAACTAAGGATGTAAGAATATTTTTAGGCATGTACATATGAGTTATCTAAACTTGTCTATAAATGAGTTATCTAAGTAGCTAAGATACCTGTTTATTGTGGAAGTGTTAGAAAATTGAGGAAACTGTAAACAGTTACCTCAGCTTCCAACTCTATTAGTAACCTATATAAGACTTTGGTGTATGTGCCTCCTTTTCCACATTTGTAGGTCAAACTCTGTAAAGGTGTAAATCGTAATTCTTTATGAGTCACTGTTCCACTCTGTCTTGTCATATTACTCATAAGAGTAGTATGTAAAATTCTGGATTGTCACAATTTTTCAATAAAGCCTTACAGAAATTTCATTGAAATTTGATTCATTTAATTATTAAATGGTTAGCTTTTGATGATATTTAAAATTTTTAAACATCTTTTTAAGTCAGCAGAGCTGACTTAAGTGGGACCATACTAACTGATCCTTATTTTAGATACATAAGGTGCGTGCATTGTTAAATGTGCCTATGCAAATACATATATTTGTTAGGTATGTATATTTTATAAACCTGTCCTTATCATTAGTCTCAAATGAATATTTTCTAAATATCGTTTGGCTGTCATAAGAATAATAGTGCTGATTTTTACTAATTTTCATTTGGTAACAAGTAAAGTTGAATAATTTTTTATTGATTTTGCTGTCCTTTTGAATTTTCTTTAGGTGCTTTGCTCATTTTGTATTAGACTAGTCATTTATTTCTTACTGATTAATAAAATTCTCTCATTTATAATAACAGGATCATTTATTGTCCCTTGCTTAACTTGCTACATCTATTATTCTTTCTTCATTTGCTTATTTTTGGTTAAATGTGGTATGTTTTCCCAATGTGAATAGATTTTCAAATTTCCTTAAGTCTTTCAATGCTTTCTTATTTTATTATTTGTATATATATATATGTATATATATATATAATATTTCCTCCATCCTAAGACAGATTTGCATTCCTATATATGTTCTCTCTTTGTTATTTTTTGTTTTATTTTTACAATTTTTAGTGGGTAAAAGAAAACCTACTAATATATTTGGGTCTTCATTCACAGAAGCTATAAATGCATTAATTCACATCACAGAAAGGACTTTGTAGACATGCACGTATTAATGATCTTGAGATGGTGAAAATATCCGGGTTATATAGATGGGCCCAGTAGAGGCTTGTAACAGGGAGGTAGGGGATTTAAAGTCAAGAGAACAAAATGATGTAGCCACCAGTCAAGGAATACAAACAGCTTCACAAGGCTGGAGAAAGCAAAGAGCCACTTAGCCTTAGGACCTCCTAGAAGGAGACACCTTGATTTTAGCCCAGTATGGTTCACTGATGACCTCCAATTATCAGAACTGTAAAATTAAAATGTTATTCTATTGTAAGAGATTAGTAGGAAAGTAATTTGCTGCATCAGTAATAAGAAACAAATACCATTTAATCCATTTGACATTTTTTTTGTAGATATAAAAGTGAGATTTCTTTTTCTAGGAAGTAAGAAGAAACAAGGAGCTCAGAAAGAGCTTATAGATCTGGGAAAATGTCCTGAATGGTATTCAGGATACAAGTAGTCTAACAAGAATGATAAAAAAAAATTGTGTTCTCAGGTTTCTTTATTTAGTAGACCAGTTATATGATCCAATCACCTAGAGTTCAATAAAAAGTAATAGAGGAGAAGAGGGGTGCCTGGGGGAGGCTAGCCCATTAAATTAAAATCCCAATATGTCATAAAAGAGGTTCTACTTCAGAATAAAGTACTCTCAGTTGGGGACACTTTGAAGATGGTCTGCTAATTACTGGCCTTCTGGAATCCTTTCTTCCTGTCTCTACCAAAAGTTACCTATAAAAAGTTCGAGAAGTAACAGGTAAAAATATTCACCCACACCCATACTATATTCTAAAAGCTAATTTTATTATCTTATATGAGATAACAATTTTGGAATTTGAAGAGGCACTGACTACTATATTAGTGTCTGTACATTTTGATATTTCCTGACTATTGGAACATGGTGTTCCTCCATTTCACTTCAGAGTTTGCCTGTGTGACTCTTCCTCCTGCAATAAGTTGAAATCATTTTCCTCAAAAAGATGAGCTGTGCACAAAGGTTGACTGGAACTGGGTGATCAGAGAACATGGATGGAATTTTCTTCCACTTAATTACTTTGATCCTGAGCAATGTTTCTGCCCTCTCTGAGCCATGATTTCCTCTTATGTAATGGGAATAATAATAGGACCTACCTCACAGGAATAACTTGAGTCTTGAATTAGATAAGAAGTATAAAATATTTTGACAATGTCAAATGTTAAGTCCATGCTCAGTTAATTCTGATTATTTATTCTTTCCTCCTCATGCTCCTTTCAAATCTTATCTATAGCTCAGTGCCCAAACTAGCCCTAATTCAAAACTTAATTCTGGCAACTGCATGTCACAATATTCTCTCCCTTTTCTCTCAACTATTTTTAAGGCACTATTTTAAAAACTAGATATTTTTAGCTCACTGAAATTATGAAAGCAAGGTGCTTATTTTTATTTTTAATTATTTCCATCTTTTCATTCAGCGAGTTACTTTTAGTTCATTGCATTGTGATCTCTGATGCTCCGTTAGAGTTTCCTCATGTGTAACGTAGAGCTGCTAATGGTGCGCACAGGCTTAACACAAAAATTGAATGAGCTTCTGAATGTCAAATGCTTGAGAAAATGCCTGGAGCACAGGAAGTACTAAAACTGCTTATTTTACTCCACTATGTATTACTAGATACGAAAGTATTTTAAACATTTAAGATTATAAAAGGCTAGCTAGTATTTCTTTGAAAAGTCTATTGATGTCTTCTCATGCCAGGTTCTAAGTTTTCAGAAGATACCTAGTCAATGAGTGAAAAACACAAAGAATGAAGAGTAGAAAATTAATATTAAATACAGAGTCATTTCGTGAGAAATTTGATGAGTGGTTAGGCATGTGACTACAAAGAAAGAATATACAAATATCTTACCTTTTGTTATGCATCTAGCCAGTTGGGATGGTTTGGGGCTGCTTTTCCAAAAGTGTTAACAGGAATGCAGTAGCAACAACAATGGTTCCATACAAGGAAATAGCTAGAAATGATCTGAAAAACTATAAGGTTATTTATTAACATTTCCATGTGAGTGTTCTGCCAAAGATATCTGTAGAATGGGAGATGTGTGAATAGAATTTGGGGATTCTGTATAAGAAAGAATTTAACTTGTAAGATATGAAAGAAGTTCCCTTTTCTTACAATGCCATGACAAAAGCAGAAATTTCTCAAAAGCTGAGAAATTTGGCAGGAGCATAATATGGGAAGAGGCCAGAAAGGAAGCTTCTGGAGATAACAAAGGATATCTCCAAAGCGCACATTAATTATCAGTGCCCAGCTATTTTTAGTTGAAGTTTCCTCTGAAAGGACTGTTCCTTTCTTCATGTATCTGCCAATCAGAAGAAACAAAATATATCAGAAAGAAAATCTAGACTCTGGGAAGTTTCCATTTGTACATATTCCAATTTATATACGTGCTCTGATACTATTAGATTGTCTATCTGAGTTCATTACTTCCAATATCATTCATTGTTTGATTAGCTTATTTACTCTACAAGTATCAAGTGAGGACTACTACATGAGAAATACTGTTAGTTATTGTTGAAATGTGTCTGTGATTGATAACAAGAATTATTATTCTAATAACTGCAATCAACTTTGCAGCAAATTTTTACACAGTATTTACTATGAATTGCAACTGTTCTCCCAATTTCATTCTCAGAAACAAAAAGTGTGTACAAATCCATCTGACATTCCTAATTTACACATGAAGAACTGAAGCACAAAGAGGTTCACAACTTCCCCATATTCAATAAGTGTTCCAGCTGGTATGACTCCCATCTGTGTTTTCAGCGCCATAATTAAGGTGTCTCTGGGATAGCCTTAAACTTTCAAAATGAAGCTAGTTGTATGGATGGCACAAGGAACCAGAAATTTATAAAGCTATGTAATAAATCCATACAGGAGTAATGTTTTGTGGGCTCATAGATAGGAAAACAAAGTGGGAAAGTGGGAAAGACGATGTAAACCGAAAATGAAAGTATAACATGGAGTTCATTGGCTATGTAGGAAGACAAACGATCCCAGGAAGAGGAACAGCGTGGCCTCAAAGTGAGAGTCAGGTATGGTCCATTGCAGAAGTGAAGTTCATGTGTAGAAGATGATAATCATCCAACTTATTTAAGAAAAGTCATTGTTAACAAGATGCCAAGCTACAGAGAATCTTTCACTTACAGTAATCTTTGGTTTCCCTCACAAGATCCTTGTGATAAGGTGCATATGTATGAGTGGGCTACTATCCTGCTAGACAGAAAGAGTCCAGGTTACCAGGGAAATTTAATGGGATATCTACATCTTTCAACCAGATCTTGGATTTCTGGAATTTCATTTTGTTACCATTTCTAATAGTCACAGAAAATCACTTTGAAAGATTCTGTGAACAATAGTATAACATAATTTTAAGTACAGACACCAACTTATCAAGATAAATGGAGGGTGAGATTTTAGAACAGGAAGAACCTATCAAAGGATTAAGGGAGCAGACCTCAGATACCCTTTCAAGATGTCAGAGAGTGAGTGAAAATGTTAAAAGTTATGTGAAGAGTGGCTTTAAAAAGGACTGAGAGTAAAAACAGGCTTTCAAGAAGAAAGTCAATATTCTATAAGGCTATAGGAACACTTCTTTGGAGAAAACAAGAGTATAAAAACAAAGGATAGGAAACTGAAGCTAAAATAACAAAAATCAAAGAAGAAGTGATGGAATTTGCTGTATTATCAAGGCAAGAAATACCAAAGAAATGCCAGGACTCCCCCCCTTCCCAAAAAACAACAACAAACAAACCTACAGAATGCCCATGGAAAAGAAGGCTAGGAATGAAATTAAAATATTAAAAAACAGTCATAGAGAAAGAAATTAAAATTCAAAACAGGTTCTTTAAGAACAGTGTGACATGTAAACAGAAGTATTTGTGTGTTACTAGCCAGGAATTTTAATCAAGAAGTTAGAAATTATTACAGAGCAGACATCTCAACCGGGAAATTGAATAAAGTAAAATTTGGCATTTCTTTGAGTTTGATATTTGGTGGGGTTTTTTGCTGGCTTTTTCAGCTCTTTTGAAAAAAAAAAGAATTCAGAGAAAACCTTTGCATTAAAGGTACGCAGAAAAGAGGTGAAAAGGTCGGTACAAGGAAAATGAGCACTGACGAGAGTATTCAAAGGGAAGGAAGAGCATTAGAGCTGAGGCACACTGTCTTCACTAAGCACTGAGCACCGGTTTTCACAGGCATCGTACTGCAAAGGTTGGCAGGCTTACCAGAGGCACGACACCCAGGGCAAATGCTAGGCCAGGGAGCCAAAAATAGCTGACTGTGGATTTCAGAGGCAATCTGAACCAGGCTCAAAATGAAGAGGTGGGAAAATTATTAGTTTATTCAAAGTATGCCTCTGGTGATTAACTGTAAATAAATTTTCCCCTTAAATCTAAATCCAAAAATAGTGTTCCCAAATAAGCTACTGGAAAAAAGGGGAAAGGATATATCGAAGTGACCCACATTCAAATGCTTAATGGGTAGGGAAAAATTAATATGACCAAGACTGTTATAACAACCAGGCAAGTCAACACACATCATCTTTTATTTTCATGCATTCTCTGTAGACCCTCTCAAAGGAAAATAAATAATAAATCCGAGAGAAGACAAATGAAAAAAAACACAAATAAGATGCTATCATAGGTTAATAAGCCTAGGTACCTTATGCATTTAACATGTCTATGAAGTAGCTGACAAAGGAAAGAATATTTCAAACCTATAAAGGAATAAGAAAGTAAAAAACAACACAACACAGCGCTAGAGAATGAGACAAAGGCAAATCTGATCATCTGGAAGATGGCTTACATCAGGCAAGGCCACTCGCAATGTCTGACTTGCTTTGGAAAGGAAGAAAATGCAAAATGGCATTAGTGCAATGAAGATAAGAGAACACAAGATGAAAATAAACACAGGAGATTTGAAAATTATTCTCAAGCAGCCTACATATAATTGAGCATTTCCCAGCGCTAATACTCATTTGCACAGTTCATCTCTTCCCCCACAACCTGAATTCATTTAAGGAGTCTCTTGAAAGGCTTCATGGAACAAAAGAGGCAAGAAAACTTCCTCAGAAGTCCAGCACAAGAGAACCCATGAGAGGTCAGCATCAATGTATTTTGTCAGTCACTTTTTTTTTGCCTTTCAAATAAATGAAGAAAGAAAGGGACAAAAACCAGGAGAGATGTTGAGGCTCTGTGGGAACTCTCCAGCTTTGGAAGTGACAGAGATTTGTAATCATCAGCTAGCTCAATTCTCAGCCAGTTACTTACCTTAATTAGAATACCTGATTTCATATGTCAGGAGGGGCTCTGTGTGTGTGTGTGTGTGTGTGTGTGTGTGTGTGTGTAGGGGTGTGTATAGGGGAGAGAGTTATGTGCAGGGTAGGGGAGTAGATTTTAAGCGCTGAACACATAGGTGCTCAAATAATTTGATCGATTTTAGCAAACTAGCAGCATTCTAAAATCTAACTACTGAGAAAGAGAGGGAAATGACATCACTGAAATAAACCCAAAACTTTAATAAATTTCAGGTTGAGAGCTTTAGAAATTTCTGCAGCTACTAGATACCATTATATCCTGAAATAGGATGCATCACCATCACACAGAAAACAAACAAAAGCCCCAGCTTCCAGAAACAAGAGCTGATATGTGGACACCACCAGGCAAAAAAGTGGTTGGAGCCAATTCACAATGGTGGGGTGGAATGCATGCAGCATTAACTAGAGTGGCAGCTACAGTGGCAGGGAGTATTATTAAAAGATAGTAGGTACCCAGGCACCGGGGCATCACACCTATAATCCTAGATACTAAGAAGGTTAAGATCTGAGGATTGTGCATTAGAGTAAGCCCAGAAGCCTTGAGACTCTTGTCTCCATTTTACCTCCCAAGAGCCAGAAGTATAGCTGTGGTTCAAATAGTCTTGAGAAGAACGCTAAGGGACAGAGATCAGGTCCTGATTTCAAGCTCCGGGACCAGCACAAAGGAAAAAAAAAATAAGAAAGGGAATGAACAGAAGTGACAAATGTTCTCTGGGATAGCATAAAAGAACATCTTTCATTCATTTATTCCTTCATTCATTTGTAACTTTAACCAGTATTTACTATACTAGGTATTTCAAAATAGGAGAACTGAAGAAATAAATTACATAGGAAACAAGATTAGTGTTTGAAAGATGACCATTCACATTAATTCACATTAATTAAATTAGGATATCTGATTGGTGATTGCAAAGAATAGGGATCTAGTTGAAGGGAATGAGGCATTACTCACCAGGCGAGAATAGCTACCATGATTTTCAACTATTTAAGTGGAATTTCAGCTGGTCTGATTCAGTGGAGAATGGTAATGGAGACCTCCTTGAGAATTGAGCTGCTTTGTACACTCTTACTAGCACAATCTGAAATGAAAGCAGGGGCTTTTTCAGAACAATGTCCCGGAGACCAGCTAATCCTGAATCATAAATAGAAAACCTTAAACTCTTTTTCTTTGAAAGACATAAACCATGAGAGTAATGATGAATTTTCAATTGCTACTGGCCTTTGAATGACATCAGGACTACGCTTTATCATTGTTCTCTGTCTGTGAGCATTCATGAGCCATGGAAGTACCTGGCACAGAAGTAGCATTTCAGATTTGTCTATAATCAAAATATATAGTAGGCATATATGGAAATATCATTAACCCTTCAAGATTTGTGTAACTTTCTCATAAATGTTTACTAGTTTCAATAAGCCCTTTAAAATTGTGCTTTTGTACCATGATAAATGTCAAAATTAATAAACTAGACATTCTCAGATTACTAAATTAAATCTCAGCATGTTGATTTAAAAATATACCCAAATGATTAAGGAGATACTGAAGACATATTATTAGAGAAATAGTAAGACAACAAGAAGTGATCAGGTTGAATATCGCTTTAAGGTTTTTTTCTACAACAAAACTAAATGAGAAAAAAAAGTATTAGCTGTATTTATTTAATACTCTAATGTCAAGATGACACCCAGTATCTCTAATGACAATGTTGCTATCACTCAGCAAGTAGATGAAGAAATTAGAGTGCAATATTATCCAGTTTTTAAAAATAGCCCAACACAAAAGGTTGCCATGATACTGAGCTTTTTATCATTTCTAAAGCTTGTTCTCGTGGTTACTTTTGTTCTCTTCTACCCTACATGATGATGTTTGTTGCTATAGTTAAATCCAATTTTCATTTTTAGTGCTTTTGCATGTTGCTGAGATGCACAAAAGCCTAACAATGCTGTGTGTATTTAAGCAAAATTCCTCTATCATGGTGCAACGTCGATCTATTTCCCATAATCATTTGTAAAAGTCTAAAAGGCATCAGAATTTCTTAGTTTGTGTCAGAGCCAAGTATTTCCCAAACAAAACATATTTTCTCTGGGGAATTAGGTGATGGAAGGTGGGAAGGAGGGAAGGAAGGAGGAAGGGAAGGAAGGAAGGAAGGAAGGAAGGAAGGAAGGAAGGAAGG
>NW_012267224.1:22987830-23026879 GCF_000151885.1 Dipodomys ordii
CAAGTGGTAGAGCACTAGCCTTGAGCTGAAGAGCTGAGGGACAGCGCCCAGGCCCAGAGTACAGGCCCCACGACCAGACCCCCCCCCCAAAAAAATAATACTCTCATTCATTTGCAATTGTGCTAAGGAGAATGACAGATTTTCTCTTTCAACAAACTCTACCTGAACTCCTTTGGGTTTTTCCAGCTCTCCTTCTCCTTTAACATGCCCATGTTGCATTTTACTAAATTGATTTTGCCAGAATCACCTTCCCTCCATGTGTTTTCACTCCCAGCAGTTTGTATTTCTGTCCTTCACTGTCCTTTAGCTAGCTGCTCTTCCTCAGTTTCAATAGGTTGTCTGAACTTCTTTCATGCCTAATGTGGACTTTTAAGAGTTTTCCATTCACTGCTCTCACACACACACACTTTGGCTATATATCTTGATTTTTCCTTGACATATTAGGAGTGAAGCCCATTCTCTGTGCTACAAAGCCCAATGATGGTCTCTTCCCTGCCGTATAATAAGATACCTGAATAGTCTGCCTTACTGTTTTCTTCTAACAGCCATGGACATCACTTTAATAGAAAGGATCCGCTTTTCACTCTCATGTATTATTTCTATCTTTCATGAAGCACTGTATATTGGAATATTGCTTGGTGGGATTTGATGCTCACAGGATCTCATCTTCACACTGTCTTTGTCAACTTTGAACAAACCACTTTAAATATTCAAGGAAGTTAATCCCTAAAAAGGAAATAGATTCAAACTGGGAAATCACAATACTAATTTCTGTGAAGTAGAATTGGGAAGCAGAAGATATTTTATTATTTTTTTTGCCCCAGTGGTTATCTAGTAGAGAAAAGAAGCATTTGATCAGAAATAGACAGTAGATAGATTAATAATAGAATATAATCTGGGTAGGTATATATTGTGTCTATATTCTATACATAGGTGTAATATACATACATATTGTAAATATATAGTATATATTGTATAGATATTTGTTGTACATGCATAGCATAAATCTGTATTTAGCATATATTTTAATCCATAGCTATTTATAAATTCTTTTTTTTCTTGTGTCTTGCCCTTAGGATACAAATATTCCATCATTATAGTGTCCAATATCTCTTCCAAGCCTCAGTTATTGAGATACATGCTCACATTATTTCAAGAGACATCTAAAACTACCTATAGTGAAAATCCTAATAATCCCCCACTATTAGTAAAGTACATAGTTTGTTCTCAAAACAAATCAAGAAACTGAAATAATCCAAGGTAATAAACCTCCAGCATTTGTGTAGCAAGTACTTGGTGGTCATGGTTTCCAGTCACATGGCCTACAAAGATGTCTTGCTTTTCAGAGTCTCAGCAAGCTGGTCTTTACTTACCATTAGAATAAATGATTTTTTTTTTGCTTCTAGGAAAAAGAATCATCTGATTGAAGTAGGTTTTTTTTTTCTCACTGAAGTATTGACCCCTTAATTGGTCCAGTCTATTTGCATTTTGATAAGCAACATGCTACCCCAAATTCATGAGGATAAAATGTTTTATGGTATAGTTTTGACAGTAGTTGGAAGGAGCTCTTTCAAGGATAGAAATAACCTTTTTCTTTTCAGACTCAACTCAGAATCTAAGACAAGCACACAATCCATGTTTCATTCTCATAACTAGCTCTAAACATGCAAGCGAACTCCAAGTTCTCTAACTCTTTCTCAAATCCTGCTCTACATACATTATTTTATTGACCAGGACATTATGCTCTGCATAAACGAATGCTTTAGATTTTATCTACTATGCAATATGCTACTTATATGTGTTCTAATGCCACTTTTTGACACTGGATACTCAGTAGAATGCTCTATATAAGCTACTGAGCACTCTCTATTTGTGGATGTTCATTTGTATGTGCATATGTTACTAATCAGGACAGCAAAACAGGTAGCCCCAATTAAATAAATTCTTATTAACTCCTCTTTTTCAAAGTCAAATATAGTAGTGTTTGAAGTCAATTTATTTCATTAATTTTAGAATGGGAAAACGAACAAAGAACAATGGAAATGATTCACATATTTTTTCTTCAGAGTTTACTAGTGACTAATTTGTTTTGAAAAAAATATTACCATTTGCTGGTAATTTCACTGTCTGGTCTAAGGTAAAACAACAAGAATTTGTAAAGTACCTACTTGAAGAATGGAAGCTGAAATATTACTTTTAATTATAGGGTAAATTATTGCTAGTAAGCAAGAACAAGAGTAATAGTAGGGGGAAGCTCTTACAACACTGTGACCAAGTTATAAGTTCAGCTTTTTAAAAAAAATACATGATTCATAGGGGAACATGGTAAAATTTATTCCTTTCCAGCTCATTATGTTCAATTTCAAAGCTAAAAGAAATACTTGTTGTATATATGGGATTGGAGGGTGAAAAGGGATACACTGAAATTCTCTTTTTTTGTATGTTTGTAATTGTAAAAATACTGTACAGAGGGGTTACAGTTACATGGAAAGGTAATGATCTTTCCTGTCTCAAAAGTAATGAAAGAGCTGGGCACCGGTAGCTCACATCTGTAATCCCAGCTACTCAGGAGGCAGAGATCTGAGGATCACATTTCAAAGCCAGCCTGGGACTCATCTCCAGAAAACCAGAAGTGGGGCTATGGCCAAGTGGTAGAGCACTAGCTTGAGCTGAAATGCTGAGGGACAGCGCCCAGGCCCAGAGTTCAAGCCCCATAACTGACAAAGAAAAAAAAGTGACAGAAGAAATAAAGCTGAAGAATTCCCTATAATCAAATTAATCATATTTCATAAATATAGTGAGTGAGCTTGGTGCAGAGTAGGGTAAATCTTCAGGCCTATCATATTTTTCTGATACATTTGTATTGTTTCTGATACCTTTGTATTTTTTGATGCCTTTAAAATATTCCCTTGAGAAATAATGAGATTTTTGAAGTAATTTATCAAATGCATTCACGTATGTTTTGCGTTCTGGAGAATAGGTTGCTTTGTAGAACATCTATTAGCCAACTGGAGAGAGTGTTGTATTATGGAGTTTAAAATCGAAGGATAGACTTGGCTTTGCATGCATGCCAGTTACTTTCAAGCAGAGCACCTTTGGCAAATTTATTCTTTTCCCCATTCTTAGTTGTTTTTTTATCTTTAAAAAATAAAAAGAAGAAGAGGCTATCATCTAGGTGCCAGTGGCTCATGCTTGTAGCCTGTAAACTTATCCACTCAGGAGGCTGAAATCACAGTTAAAAGCCAGCCCAGGCTGTTATACCAAGAGACTCTCACCTGCATTTAACCAGCAAAAACACAAAACAAAACAGAAAACAAAAATACAGAAGTTGCAGAGTAGCTCAAATGATAGAGCCACCAGCCTTGTGCAAAAAAAGCCTGTGAAGAGCACAAAGCCTTTACAAGCACAAGACCCTACTCCTGTTCCCCACACAAACATGTCAGTTTGTTTAGGGATCAAATAAGATCGTTTAGACATACCATAAATTATGAACCAATGATATCTCACTTACTGGATTTTAATATGTACATATATATAATTTAATTGTTCACCATTTGGAATCATATATACTAAAACAAATGCATTTATTTATGTTTAGATTTAAAAACTACTATTCCCATCGATTTTCGATTTACAGAGGCATCATCTACTTATCTTTGTCTCAAACTCAATTCTGATTTTAATTTAAAATAGTGGTTTCAGGTGTTAGTAGTGAAGCCAACCTTATGAACTGGCACAAATTACTAGTAAGTGACTGGGTTCAGAGTCAGATTCATAAGGTTGGCTGTGATAGTACTTATCCATTTGGGTTAGTTGGATGATTAATATGTGTCATGTGCTTCTTGTCATGCATTGTGATGATTCTCACAGGCTAAGAACTCAATATGTGTTAGAACTTTTTAAAACTTTGTCAGTACAGGGTTTAAACTCAGGGCCTTGTGCTGATTCAGCAATACTCTAACACTTGAATCACATCTTCATTCCTTAAGTTTTAAATATTTACCTAGGTCAACAGAATCAAATAAAATGTGAACACTCTCCCACTTGAAGTTCACCTATCCCCTTCTCCTGCACTTTTCAACTCAGTCCATCCTTGCTACAAAAGTCTTTACTTTGTCCCTTACAATTATCTTCTCTTCTGTTCTTTATTTTCTTCTAATATTCAGTACATGTCATCTTTAACACGATGAGTATTCTCCATTCTTTCATCACTAAACAACCCTTTAAACTAATACTAAATATTTATGTGTCAATTATTTTTAAAGTTTTCTCTATTTTTATTTGCCCTCTCTCATGTTTCAGACAACCATAAAGAAATCTCTGTTTGAAAAAAATTCTGGGACAATATACTTTTTTTCTATTACATAGCTATATGACTCCTATGATTCTATAATTTATGTGCCTCCTCTGATCACTAGCTCTGGCTTCTCACTTAAACTTTTACTTTTGATCTACCTTTGTCTCAGAAGAATTATCCATTTTTCTTGGCTTTAGTGACAAATACTGTGTAGCTGACTCACCATTTTCCACCAGGCACCCTGCTCTCTGATCCAAGCAATAATGCTCTCTGATTTTCTACGGGATGGTTCATCTCAAACATAAAACACAAATATGTTCATTCCAAACACATATAGTATAGTTTTCACTCAAACATTGTCATTTCTAATAATTTCTCCCCTTTTGTCCATGGTGTTACTGTCTCTTAGATTTAAAATGGTAAAGTCATCTTTGATTTAGTGTTTATTCATTCTCTGTGTGACCAAGAATTCCATATTATTTTTTACTTGCAAATAGTTATTTTTTTCTTCTCACTTCCAAAAACTATTTTCATATGGTATATTTTCATCTTGTGAGTTTCTCCCTCAATGTCTAAATAACCATCATTGTTATATGAAATATAAACTCTTATGTCAGGTCAGATTTTTCCATTTCCTAAAAGAATACATCTAGATACAAATGGTGTATGAGCCATTTTTATAATCCTACCATTCTATCAAGTCTATTTCTTTGTGCCCTGAAAACATCTTGCACCTTTCCCTTGATCATATCTTATTTTATAGGTTCTTTTTTAAAATTTGTTACTGTATATGTGATGTAGAGAGGGGTTATACTGACATAAGTCAGATAATGAGTATGTTTCATTTTGAACAGTGTCACCCCTTCCCTTGATTTCACCCAGTTTTTCCCTCCCAAATCCCCCTTACAAGTTGTATAATTCATTTCTAACATAGTGTCAAGTGAGTGTCACTGCTACATTTGTTCACTTTTGTCTTACCAATTCTGTGCTCTCCCCTTGCCCTCCTCAAAACACATAAACTTACATACAAGACAAAAGATAAAAAAAACAAAAGCAGTGACAAAGGAGAAAACAACAAATTTAAAATAAACCCTCCGGTTTCCATTTCTTGGAGTTTATTTGATAAGTATCATTTTATATGATCATATGTACATCCCTATTGAGACTTTGTGATCCTCTCCTAAGAATATCCTCCTTTGGTCTCACTATAAGAATGACTAGAGTTACATATAATTTATAATGTCCAAGTATACTTTTTGTCTTTTACTATCCAGTGTGTTTATTTGTGGATTTATAGGCACATTCTAGTTATAACAAATAAGGGAAACCACACAACCTATGTTTCTTTGGGTCTAGCTTACTTCTCTTAATATACTTTTTCCCAAGATTTTTCATTTCCTTATGAAAGGGGCAATATCATTCTATTTGAAGGAAGCACAGAATTCCAACCATGCTACAATGAACATGGTTGTGTTGGCAGCTTTAGTGTGGCCTTGTTTGTGTTGTATTGGATAACTGTCCAGGAATGGAATGGCTGGGTAATAGGGAAGCTGTATGTTTAGTCTTTTGATAAACCTTCATACTGCTTTGCAGAAGTTGAAGAAGTTTACATTCCCACCAGTGTAGTAGCATTCCCTTTTGGCCACATTCCTACTACCATCTGTTATTGTCAATTTTCCTGATGGCCATTCTAACTGGGGTGAAGTGAAATCTCTATGTTATTTTGATTTTCATTTCTTTTATGGCCAGATATGTTGAACATTTCTTTATGTGTCTACTGGCCATTCTTACTTCTTCCTCTGAGAAGGCTTTAACCCATTTATTGATTGGGTTGTTGAGTTTTGCAAGATTTATGTTTTGGAGGTCTAATTTTTTGAGCTCTAAGTATACTTTTGGATATGAGGCCCTTGTCTGAAGCATAGCTAGTAAAAATTTTCTCTCATTCTGTGGGCTTTCTATTTGTCTTGCTAACTATGTTCTTTTCCATGCATAAATGCAATCCCATTTATCCAAACTTTCATTGTTTTTTGTCATTCTGGATCTTTACTTAGGAAGTTTCAGCCTGTGCATAGGTGCCCTAATATGTCCAATATCCCTTCCTGTAATATTTTCATGGTATCCGGCCTTATATCGAGGTCTTTGGGACATATTGAATTGATTCTAGTGCATGGTGATATATAGGGATCTAGCTTCAGTTTTCTGTATGTGTATAGCCAATTTTGCCAGCATCATTTGTTGAAGAGGCTGTTTTTCTTCCAACCTATGCTTATGGCTCCCTTGTCGAATATTAGGTGGCTATAGCTCTGTGGATCATTTCCTGGTCTTCTATTCTATTCCATTAGTCCTATTCTTGTGACAGTACCAAGCTATTTTTATTACTATGGCTTTGTAACAGAGTTTAAAGTTGTTTGGTATTGATATTCCTCCAACACTGTTCTTCCTGCTAAGGAATTGTTTTGGCTATATAAGGATATTCAGATAAGGATATGACTGCTCTTGAAGTACAAATGACTATGTAATATTCCCCCAATGTAATAATGCAT
This sequence comes from Dipodomys ordii, assembly GCF_000151885.1. NCBI lineage: Eukaryota > Metazoa > Chordata > Mammalia > Rodentia > Heteromyidae > Dipodomys > Dipodomys ordii. Next base: position 22,994,671 of record NW_012267224.1, read on the forward strand.
GTTAGTTTGCTCTGATCAATTAAAACTCAACGTTTTCTGAAGTGTGGCCAGAGCCATTTGGATATTTGTCATGATTTCACAAGCCTTTCTAAAGATATGTGGAGTTGGTTTATTATGCCTAAGGTTGTATTAATATTCTTATTATAGAGACATTATTAGCATTGGCTAATCCTTGGAGAAATGGAAATCATATTTTCAGAGATTGTTCTAACTCCTGCCTAATCATAGCCTATACTGTAACTTTGAAGTATAATAACATTAGTGACTATTTTATTTATATAATTGCTTCCTGGTGGTTCTGAGGATCAAAGTCAGGGTGTCATGCTTACTAGGCTGGCATTCTACTATTTGAGCTACACCTTCAGCTTTGTAATTCTATTTTAATTTTTGCCTTAGTTATATTTTTTGTTTTTGTATGTTTTTTATTGTAAAAATGTTGTACAGAGGGGTTACAGTTACATGAGCAAGGTAATTAGTACATTTCTTTTTGAGCATTTTTGATCTAGGGTCTAATTCTGTGGCTGGTCTGCAAATCTCTACTTGTGCTTCTTAGTGAGGTTGGGGTAACAGATGTGCCCTACCATGACAGTCACTGAATGACATGGCATCTCCTGAAGGTTAATACCTGGGCTACCCTGCAACTGTGATCACCAGATCTCTGCATTCCAACTATCCAGGACAATGGGCTTGAGCCAAGGCATCAAGTAGTGTCCCCTTTAGGTTAAAGAAAATATGTTCTAATCTAACAATGAGACATTCACTTTCATTATGAACAACAGGGCTAGATAAAACTGTGATGTAAGAGAGGCTTCCCTTTCATTTTTCTATCTATTCACTTATATGAAGTTAGAAAAAAGCAGCACTGTATATAGGTGATTACTTTTGTTGAGGCTGCAGGTAAATACCTTTTGGACACTGAATTATTTATTACCCATTACACGTATCATAGTTATTTCTCCAACCACTTCTATGACATTAAAATTTATCTTCCCACACAATCCTCTGCAACAGACACTTAAAATTGTTGCTAAGTCAAAAGGCCAGTGTTACAAACTCACACCAGGGTGGTCAATAGACTTGAAAGTGCAATATAGTAGAAAGCAAATGGTTTGTGATCTTTTCTATCTCTTTTTCTTCATTTGAACTTGGGATCTTGTTCGATTAAAGTTTGATTATTTCTTACAACTCCATCTGTTAAATGACACCTTCTAGATAAATTCTGTTAAACACATTCTATTACTGTCGATGATATTGCTGTGGGACTTCTAAGGGCATCTCTTATCTAGGCAACACATGGATGCAAGAAATTGCCAAGAGGGGCTGGGGAGGTGGCTCAGTGGTAGAGTGCTTGCCTTGCATGCCTGAGGCCCTGGGTTCGATTCCTCAGCACCACATAAGCAAAAAGAAAAAAGCCGGAAGTGGCGCTGTGGCTCAAGTGGTAGAGTGCTAGCCTTGAGCTGAAGAGCTGAGGGACAGCGCCCAGGCCCAGAGTTCAAGCCCCACGACTGGACTCAAAAAAAAAAAAAAAAGAAATTGCCAAGAAACATTCAGAGAAGACACATAGATTTTAGAAAATGGCAATTAATCTGGGAAGACTGAACAGCATAAGTCAATCCTAAGTACTTTAGATCATGAAAATGCTAATAAAAATTTAACATTTCCCTGAGGTCCAACATTAAAGCTTGCATGGTAGTAAAGGAGTCTGGTTGTGTCCTAAAGACAATGTTAATGACAGCTAACATTTGCTGAGGAATTACTCACTGTCAAGCATAATACTCAGCACATTCATGAATTTACTCATTTAATCCTTGTAATAACACTTGGAGGTATGTGCTCTTATTGTTATTACTATTTTAAGACAAGAAATTGAAGCACAGAAGGATTAAGTAATCAGTTAAGGTTGTTCAGCCAGAATTGAATCCAAGGAATTTACTTTTACCTTCAGTATTCTTGACCATTATTTCAAAATGGTTTTCAGGAATCATTTTAAAGCCAGGAATAATGTAAGTTCTAGGAATCTGAATGCAATATTACAGTGGTGGCTAAGACTCACATTGTCATATTAATTAAAAAAAACTCATTCTCTACGTCAGACCTATGGCCACAGCCAACCAATCTACAAGGAGCTCTACAAATCACAGGAAATATCAATTACTCTAGAGGTCTATCAGCTTTACTGTCATTGTGTGTCATTGGAAGAAATCTGGAAGAAGGAAAATAATAACTTTTGATTAAGTTGGTGATTAATACTTAAGTTGTTTAGATATGTTACTAGAATGTGTGGTATTAAAAGGCTATAGTATTTGCTGTCTACATACATGAAAGAAACTTTAGAAAGAAAATTAATAGTGTACATAAATATGGTTTTAATAAAAAGTGTTTAGCACTTAGAAGAGTAATAAACACACAGAAAAAGGAATCCTCATGTTTTTACAGGTAAGCTAACATAGTATTCTCACTCCACACATTATTTATGAAGAGAATACTTGATACCTTACTCTGTGTTTTGCTCAGACATCTCACTTCCTCCTCATTCTGGAGTTCTCTAGCTAATTTCCCACTTTCTGCTCATTTAATTTCTATTTGTTGGTATCCTAGAGTTCATCTTCTGTGTACCTTTGAAACACACACCTTTTATACACTGTGTCAACCATTCAAACTGTTTTCTTAATATATGTACTCATTTATCCTTTGTAGCCAGATTTTGCTTCTTGCTCCTCATAATTACCTTTAAAATTTGTTGGAAATGCAGAATGATATTATGCCTCTCAGCCATCTTGATATATACAAAGATGCACACTGGGGTTGTCTGATGAGACAGCTCTGTCAGAAACAATAAGCCAGGAATTCTAGCTGCAGAAGGCTTTTTCTCACTGACCTTGATTTTTGCTAAACTAATCAATAGAACATACCACCTACTGGTTTATTGAGGAGGCTTGATGTACTAGAAAGAGGCTTTTGTTTGTTGTCAAACAAATCACCAATTGTATTTTGACTTTTGCTGCAGCATAGCTCTGTGATCTAGATAAAAATGACATCTTAGGTCTTCTCTCTTAGTTATCTAATAAGAATGAGAATATGCAAAGGGAAAAGAGCACATCTAACCCTTCTCCTATCAGTCCTCTACCTACCTACTCTTTTTTCAATTCTTTTCAAGGACAGAAGTTGGCAGTTTGCTTTGTTGCTTCTCAGAATTTTATTGGTCCCTATTAAAGTTTCCCCTAATGTTGAATTAAGATTTTTAATATAAAGATGCTAATCTTTCCTTCCAGTTAGCCTTGAGTTAGACTTGAAAGCTGTCCAGGAGAAGATGCAGCTCAATGACAGGTTCCTTTCTCTCAGAAATCTGCTTGAATGATCTCTCAACAATTAAACCAAATTTGATAAGAGATTATTTATTAGAATACCTACTATGTTGCAGACATGTTATAAGTTGTAGGAGATATAATAAGGAAAGATAATACGGCTTGTTCTAAATGCCTTTACAGTTTACCTAAGAGACAATTGAAAATGTGACAATAATAGAAATAAAATTTCAGAGTGATTGAATGAGTTTATATTCCCACCAACAGTGCATTAAGGTTCCCTTTTGGCCACATCCTCACCAGCATATGTTGTAGTTTGTTTTCTTGACAAAGGCCATTCAAACTAGAATGAGGTGGAATCTCAATGTTTTGTTGATTTCCTTTATGGCCAGAGATGTTGAACATTTTTTCATGTGTCCATTGGCTAATTTTACTTCTCCTTCTTAGAAGCCTCTCTTTAGATCATTAACCCATTTATTAATTGGGATGTTGGCTTTTTGAGGGTTTAATTTTTTTTGTGTTCTCTGTATATTGTGGATCTTAGGCCATTGTTTGATGTGTAGCTGGCAAAAATCTTCTCCCCTTCTGTGTGCTATCTTTATTGCTTGTCGGCTGTGTCCTTTGCCATGTACAAACTTTTTAGTTTAATGCAGTGCTATTTATCAAGTCTTTCTTTGATTTGTTGTGCTTCTGAATCTTTACTCCTATTCAAGGAAAGTCTCAAATAGTGAAATTCCTTAGAAATCCAAAATCAAGGTTCAGCAAAATAAAACCCCACGAAGGTGCTACGCAGAAGGGGTTGGGTGGGGCCAAGAGGAAAGGGGTAGCAAATGAAGAGGGGAGAAATGCAGAATAGGAATCCAATGTGTATCCTACAAAGTTAAGACATGTGAGGGGAGAGATGGGTGAGAACATTGAAAGGTGTGATATTGATTACGGTATATTGTATTCATAAACTGCTTTGTTAAATGGCAATTCCTTTATATTACTACCTAAAGATAATTTTTAAAAAGAAAAACATTTCACGGTGCTGAGATGTCAGTATGGTCGTAAGATCACATTGACTATTTTTTATTTTCTCATACAGGTGTGGCTCTAGCACCCATCCAACTCCCCTGGCATGAGCTTCCAATCTTTTTCTTTGCCTACTTAAGCCTGTAGATCGGGCTGGGAAGGTGGCTCAGTGGTGGAGTGCTTGCCTTGCATGCATGAGGCCCTGGGTTCGATTCCTCAGCACCACATGACCAGGAAAAGCTGGAACTGGTGCTGTGGCTCAAGTGGTAGAGCACTAGCCTTCAGCTGAAGAGCTGAGGGACAGTGCCCAGGCCTAGAGTTCAGGCTTAAAACCAACAACAAAAAAGACTGTAGATAATATTTCTGCTGTTTGAAATATTTGAAATAAACAGAACTCCACAAAGTTCAATGCTTCAAGCTGCCATTTACACACTGCTAGTAATGTCTTATTTGACCTAGGGCTTTTCTCCAAAACTTACTTTTCTCCTGAAGCTATACCTTGTTAAGTACAGAACACAATTGCTTCAGTCCCAAATTCTTCAAACTTATTTAGAGTTCTCTTTTGTTCACACAGGAGGACAGAAGGACCTGGAACCTCTTCCCAGAGTTACATACTAACATATGACAGTCCCATATGCGTCTCCTATTCCCATTTCAGGTAGCCTGGGCAACAACCTCGTGTCTCTGCTATTCATTGTTGTCAACATTTATTTTATACTCCTCTTTGTAAAGAGCTATTGTTTGACAAGCAACTCAAGGGTTTAGAACTTGTGCTACTTGCTATTCTAAATGCCTCATTCTCAGAAATAAAAATGCTGTTTTTCAGATGCCACTCAAGTAGGGGACATAAGTTTCAGAGAAACATCTTGGTTGATATTCTTATACATATATACATACAAAATAACTGGACTCTCTAGTGATTTCCAGGAAAGGCATCTCACACTGTGCTTAATAAGCTCCTGAGAAATAGTGAGAGAATCCGTAGAGACAATTTTATGGAAATCAAGGCAAGTCTAATTTTAAAGATAATCGTGTTCTGCTGGATGAAAAAAAAAAATAAAGAAAGGGGAACCAATAATGATCTCGGGAAAGAATACTCCCCTTTAATAATACATTAGTGACAGAGATACAGAAAAAAATCAGTAGTTGTTTTAAATAATAACTTTACTCAAAGTTGTTTGGGTGCTACAAAAGAAGTGTTCCTCTCTGCAAGGCTGTATTATCCCAACCTTCCATCCTCCCCCACCACACAGCTGCGGCTGAGCCATTGTCCCTGTCTCAGAAAATGGCTCCATATGTCCCCATCCCCACCTCTCCTGCTGGTCTGAGCTAGAGACCTAGAGGTGAGTCAGGTCAGGCTTCTTTAGCTATGCCCTGGCTTGGTTTACTGCAATTGTCTCCTAGTTGATGTCTCTGCCTTCCTGTACTTCATGTTCCATTACCGTGGCTGGGATGGACTTAGGGGCATCAGACCTGATTAACTGCACCTTCATGGATGGAGCTTGTTAGATGTGGTTATACAACCCTGGTGATGTTGGAAAGCATTTGACGTTACAGGCAGGAAGGCCGTGTTTCATTTTAATTGTGTGTCTCTTTTGTTGTTGTTTGTCTTTGGAACTTACCGTGATCCAATGACCAAAGAGATGACAAGCTGTCACTGTATTGTTGTTTTTAATGTACTATGTGATTCTTTTTTGTTTCTTTTTTTGTTGTTGTTCTTCTGCCTATGGAATATCCCTGTTGTCACTGTATTTGATTTTGGTACCTTGTATCTTGTACATACATTTATCTAATTGGGGGGGAGGGGAGGGGAATAACAAAATGCTGAAACAAGGACACAGGATGACCCATTGCAACATGAGACTCACAAAATACCATGTTGGAAATGAACTTAAAAACTTTGTGGGGAGAGGAGGGAGGGAGGGAAGGGATGGTAGGAGAAAAACAAAGGAGGGGGTTACAATGCTGACAAGAAATGTATTCACTACCTTACTAATGCAACCGTAACCTCTCTGTACTGCATCTTTCCAAGAAAAAAAATATAATGCATGCCAGGCTTCTTGGTGATCCTGAGACTTGTCTTACCCTCCAAAAAGGCTGAGGACTGAGGACTGTACTTAAAAGTTAAACTTGTTAGCCAGGCGCTGGAGGCTCAGGCCTGTAATCCTAGCTATTCCAGAGGCTGAGATCTGAAGATGGCAATTTGAAGCCAGCCCTGGCAGGAAAAGTTGGTGAGACTTTTATCTCCAGTTAACCAACAAAGTGTTGGAAGTGAAGCTGTGGCTTAAAGTGGTAGACCACTTTAGCCAGAAAGCTCAGAGACACAGCTCAGGCTCCCTGAATTCCAGCATCAGGACCTGCTCAAAACAAAAACAAAAATAAATATGTGTCAAATGGCTTATTTTATGTTAGAAGTAAAAGCAAAACAGTCATCTCAAATATAAACACTAGTATAAGGATTTTTTTAAAAAACATAACCTTTAAACTTAGCAGACATTGTTTTCACAAAATGTATTTACTCATAAATACACTTTCATTTGCTGCTTCTATTTTTATATTTGAGCTTTTGTTCTGAACTATTCCAAATACTTATGACTCAAGTAGTTTCAACTAAGGTACAACGTGTCAGATAAGAGAATTCCTTAAATGTAATTATTTGTCTTGGGTCATGTTAGAACTTTCATTTGCTTTGCTACCAGTGTTATACGAAAGAATTCCATTCTCAGGACATTCATGTGTCCAAGTTTGCTGAACATACTAAAATATCCAGGTCAGCATTTTGGATAAAATGAATAGTTATTTTTTTTAATACAGAGTTAAATGATTAGTGAAAGTGAATCAAAAGCCATATTCAGTGCTTGATTCTTTGTGCTTCAGTCAGAGTGTCAATAAAGAGCCCAAGAACAAAACATACGACCCTGAGGTCCTTAAAGAGCTCTTCCCCAGGATGCTGGCATGGGGGATTAAGAAAGTCAAGTTACAGAATCTTGCTTGTTCTTGAGTCATTACTCTAAGGATAGAAAGAAAACACAAATTGGTCAAGGGACTATTCACTAAAAGTTCCATTGAGATAGAAGTATAGCCCATTTTTTTTTATCTTATACCATCCCTTAAATTAATAATGAGATGTTGGAACTATTACCAAATTCAAACGAGGCTGCTCTAAGGTTCTCAATGAAGACAACAGTGGTAGTGTTTTCTCTTCACCCTGAACTGGTTCCAAAGAAAAACACCACTGAATAGATGAGACATTTACATCTTGGTGAGTAAAGCAAGACGGATCAAATTAAGCTGCTGGGAAATGAAGAATCAAACTATATTTTAGTCACTATAATAAGGAAATTTCTGAATAAAATAAAGATATTCACCCATTGTTTTTACACCTTTTATAAGCTATACATAATTATCTTATTTGTCCTTCTAGAATACATGATCTCCTCTAGCTTGAAAGTTAATTCTCCAATTATCTGCAAAGCATTGAAATTCTTCTGTCTTTAGGTATACAATAGCCAGAATTTAAACTGAAATTTGGAGACTTCATGACTTCATGCCTGTTAGAAAAACTATTACTCTGGAAGATCTGGCACAATTCCAAAGCAATGCTTAAAGTGAGAGCTCCAATTGGAATAGTTTATACACTGCTCAGTTATTCTCAGCTGTGAGGTAGGAAAGACAATGTAATTTACATCCTGAGTCACTTCTCAGGGAAGCAGATATAATAGCAAAGTGCTCCAGAAAACATACAAAATAAACAGGATCTTGAAAATGGGACCATTACTAAAATATGCAGTGCTCACAAAAGAAACAGACTTTATTCAGACCTCAAACTCAAGAATCTTCTTGTGATACAGCCATGTTAAAAGAAATCTATATTGTTCATTTTATAAGAGAAATAAGGCCTGGCTTACTTCCCATGGTTTCCCTGATCTGCAATAATTAGTCTATGTCTAGGACAAGCAGAAAAGGTCAAAAGCTATGTACTTATGATCATATAAGGTGATGCTAAGCAAAATGAACCCCAAGAGAGGGGCACAAGAGGTTTTATCTTTGTTGTTGTTTTTAATGTACTTATAATGTACTATGTGATTTTTTTTTTGTTTCTCTTCTGTGTTCTTCCTCTATGGTATAACCCTGTTTTCACGGTATTTGATTCTGGTGCCCTGCATCTTGTATATACATTTTTCTAATTTGAAGAGGGGAAAGGAAATAAGAAAATGCTGAAATAATGATACAGGTTGACCCATTGCAACAATAAGATGTGCAAGACACTATGTTGAAAATAAACTTTAAAAATCTGGAGAGGGGAGGGAGGAGTTGGGGAGGTAGGAAGAGAAGAGATGGTAGGGGAAAAACAAAGGAACGGGTAACAATGCTCAACAGGAAATGGACTCATTACCTTACTCATGTAACTGTAACCCCTCTGTACAGTATCTCTACAATAAAAATATATATTAAAAAATTAAACATAAGAGAAATAAGAAAATCAGTATACCATGCCAACTGAGATATGATTGTAATTGACAGGAAAACATTTCATCTGAAATCAATGTTGGATTTAAATATGTTAGTCTTCAAATATCTTAATGGCCAAATATTCAATTTTAACTAAACATTTCTTAAAATTCCTCCTTCTGGTTTAGTTAAAATATGAAATATTAATTTTTCATTTAGATTACAATGCAATAGCAACTTTAGCTAGATAACTTAATGTGATTTGTATTATATAGCATATACTTTATATATTGTTATAGATAGTATTTTATTGTGTGTATAGAGATATATATAGTATGACTTTGGATTATTTTGTTCTATTTGAGTTTTAAACTTTGGAAGCCTTTCTTTCTAATGTATAGATTATTTACATTAAACCAAAGGAATGAAAATGGCATTGTACAAGTATTTGGTAAAAAATAAACTATGAACACTATTAACTGTAAATGTGTGGAAAATATGCTATATTAATGGTGTAGCCAAATAAGTCTTTTTACTCTCATTTGATTAAATCATTTCCATATTAACCTCATATAAACAACAAGCAGATATAATAAAATGTCAGCAGATTCATGGGTGACTTTGAAATCACCATAAAATCCAGAATTTTGATATTTTGACCTCAGTTTAATGTTAGGGTTCTGACAAACAAGAATGAATATGTGTATATATTTGTGTTGTAGGATTTGCCACTGAATGCTTTTCTTGACATCCCATGTTTCTATGTCCAAAGCATGCAATAGGAATCAAAGATGTAAACACAATGAACTCATCTCAGAGATGACTCCATTGCTCAACAGCTATGTCTATACATCAGATCTTGGACTCAGACCAAGATCTCAATCAAGACAGAAAGAAAGAAAAGCAAATCTTAGAGATGGACATTTCTAAAGTCCAAGAGATACCAGAGATAACCAAATCATAATATTGCTAAATTGTGTTCTAGCTCAGTCTATTAGCAACTCTATTTTAAAATAAATAGAAAAAACACGTAATATTCAGTTTCATGAACTCACAGAAAACCTGATAATAGTTAGCAGAGGTAGAACATATAAAAAGCAATATTGTTTTCTCCATCAGCATAATTTTTTCTACATATCTGAATCTTAGAACTCTTATTTCTCTGTCCTTAGTTGTCCTAAAGGTAAGAATGGTGGACCTTGGTACACCTGACTGTCCTCACTCAGGTATTACAAGAGTTCAAGAAAAGTTTCTCAAATTATACAGACTGTAGTAATAAGAGCACTCCGTGAATCAGTCCATCACAGGCCTAAGAGTTCATATTAAGCAAAGGGGGCTTTATAATATAATGTTTATTACAGATCCAGCTAAACTAATCAGGAATGGGAATTTGGGTCTCGGTAAAGAGAAAAGTATTCCAATAACAGAAATTGAAGCAATTCATTCCATTCATTCCATAAATTATTATCTCATGAGTTGAAGTGTCTTGCACATGTTAGGCAAATTCTTCACCACTGAGCTACACTCCCGGCCCTACTAAATGTTTAAATAAATGTCAGTTAAAAGGCTCTTGCAGTACTTTAAGAGATAGGTAAATAAGGTAGAGATGGAGAATAATGATGACTTCCAATAAAAAGGATTGCAAAATGGTTGGGACATAATCATTTGCTTATGTTCTCACATTTAAAGAACCAGTTCCATATCTAGGACCTGGAGAATTGTTTGGAGGTGAGAGGAAACTATTGAGAGCCACAGATACTGGAAAAAGAGAGTCACAGTCTCAGTTTTGGTCATGTAAAATTGGAAATGCCTCAGCAAAATTCAAATGTTAACTATACAAATAATCACATGAGTCTATAACTCAGAAACAAAAGTTGGCTGGATCTATAAATATGAAAATGGTCTGTTGATAGATATTGTCTAGTCTTGCAGGGGATGTTAGAGAAGAAACTAGAAAACACATATGAGCAAAGATACATAAAGTTATTGAAGAAAAGAAAGAGTAAAGAGGCAAGGCTGAACAGTTAAAAATATAAAACAGAAATAAAGAGTAACCTTTTAAGCAAAGAATTGTCATTGATCCTTAACCATTGGACTAAGAGCAAGTATAATATCTGTTCTTACCATTTTAATATCTGGTACATCTTCTATCAGAGCATAATATATTAAATGGATTTTTAGAACCAGAAGATGGAATAGGAACTGTACCCATCTTTCTCATGCATTGGCCTGGTACTTGCAGAAACAGTGCCTCCTTTCAGAGAAATAAAAAAAAGTCATGGTGATAAAGATTAGTTAATAAATTATTACTCCATACTTCTTCTTAAACAACCTAGTTTTATTGAGCTAAAAGGTTCTTAGTAAAGTGTGAGACAACATAAGTAAACAGAAGCAATTGGCTTTCTCTATTTTAACATGGAAAAAGAAAGGATGACTAAGGGTTCAGAAAGGTATTTTTGTTTAGTGATAGAAGGTTGAAGGAGTTCCAAAATGCAGACTTTTATTCTCTGTGGGAAGTAAGAGACTTCAGAAACCCTTCTGAGGGTGGCAAGGTAAGATCCTAGGAATCTAAGCAGAATGGAAAGGTCTGAAGGTGCCACAGGAAGAGCAGGACAATGAGCTACTTCCCAATGAACACAGGAAAACATAAGGTAAATTTTGACCACCCTCGACACTGGGGAATACAAATGAAGACGGTGTCATTCCAATCTAGCTTGTATAATTTTCTTTCACTAGCCTTCATTACACAAGTGGAAACATTCGAGAGGTTGAGGATAGAGATGCAGAAGAGAGTGAGTGAGATGATGGAGCATGTGTGCCAAGTTAAATAGAGAAGGAAGTTTTACATAATAATTCGTGATGAAAGTAATGAGATTAATGACTAAAGCAGTGATGAGAAATGAAAGAACTGAACCTATCAAGGAGGTCAAAAAATATTAGCTTTGGAAATGGTGGAACAAGCACAAGGTTGTTAGAAAAGCATAAAAGTTGGAGATGAATAGAACGCTTCAGTAAATAGTTTTGGAAATAGAAGGGCAGAGTGACTGCAAAGACCATAATGGAACAGAGTGTGATTACATGGTGAGGGATATTAGAGATGTCATTACACTGAAATTGAATGAGCATGAAGAAGTCTGTGGACCAGGCACAAATCTTACCCAAAATAAGACCAAAGGAGGATGCTCTTAGGAGAGTAACACAAAAGCCCAATCCATCTGATGATATAAAATAATATTTATCAAAATAACCTCCAGGAAATGGAAACAAGAGGATGCTTTTTTTTTCTTTTCTATTTGTCCTACTTGCTCCCTTATCTGTCATGGGGAGGATAAGAGGGGGTACAGAAATGGAGGGACACAGGGGGAACAAATGCAGCAGTGATACTCACTAGACACTAGGTTGAAAGTGAACTATACAACTTGTTAATGGAGATGGGAGGGGAAACTGTGGGAGAGAGCAAGGGAAGACGTGACACTATCCAAAAAGAAATGTACACTTTACCTGACTCATGCAACTGTAATCCTTTTGTACCTCACCATTATAATAACAATAAGAAATAGGAACCTTAACTTGAAGATACACATTCCACATGATGAGCAGATGTAATTAACAAAGAGGCAGATGGGGCAGTAGGGTTTGGAAAACAAAAAATAGAATTTCATAAGCGCACAGGTGAGAATGAGTCTGAAAACACACTTGGTGAAATTACACACATAAGAGGACTACAGAGGAAGTGGTGTCCACGGGAGAGCAAGTTGGCAGACATAAGGAAATGTAATGATTATGAAAACTGAAGCTGACATCAAAGAGTTGGATTATTGTGCTATAATCAGAACAAGTAGGAAATTGTTCACACTAAGGCATATGGGGCTAATTTGCTGCAGGTAGGTTTTATTTATGCATATATTCAGAATACAGAATAGTAGTAAGAGGCAAAATATACAACTCACAGAGGCAAAGTAATCATGCAAAGATGAATTTTCCTAAAAAATGAATGAGAAGGATTTTGGTTTCAGGCAAAAACAAAACAAGAAAAGAACTAAGACATTTTGAAGGAAAAAAAAAGAAAAGAAAAACTACGACTTTAACAACAGACAAAATGCCCAGTTACCACCATTTCCTACACAAAGTCTAGTCAGAATATATTTTGGAAATTATGCACACACGTAATATAGAATGACATTTCTGTCTTATAATTGTCTGTATTTTTTCCAGTGTGTAAATCCTTGCTGTATCTTTGTGACATTTTAAGGATAGTTTTTTCTTCACTTTTTTTATAATAACAAGGTCTTGTTATTCTAATAACACTGTTTTTCTGAGTGCAGATTCTACTTTTTGACTTGCTATTCCTTTTTTTTTTTTTTTTTTGGTCAGCCGTGGGGCTTGAACTCTGGGCCTGGGCCCTGTCCCTCAGCTCTTCAGCTCAAGGCGAGCGCTCCACCACTTGAGCTACAGCGCCACTTCTGGTTTTCTGGTGGTTTATTGGAGATAGGAGTCTAAGGGCCCCCCTGCCCAGGCTGGCTTTGAACTGCGATCCTCAGATCTCAGCCTCCTGAGTAGCTAGGATTACAGGCATGAGCCACCAGCGCCTGGCTTTGCTATTCCTTTATAGACTTCAATTTTCTCAAATATACATTGGTAACAAATAGTGCCTCACAGTTGTATAGTATCTTTTACCATTTCTTCCTCCTCCTCTCCCTTTCTTCTTTCTTCCTTCCTTCGTTGCTTCCTTCCTCCTTTTATTTCCACTTTCCCTCCTTTCCTTCCCTCCATCCCTTCTTCTTTCCTTTATTCCTTCCCTTCTTCTTTCCCTCTCTTCATCCTGTCTTCTTCCCTCCATTTCCTTCTCCTTCCTTCCTTCTTTTCCTCCCTCCTTCCCTTAATCCCTCCTTTACTCCCTCCTCTCTCTGTAATGGGATTTTAAATCAGGATACTGCTTTTATCAGGAAGTTTCTTAACTCAGGCGACTCTATTGCTCTGATTTTTTTTTTATTGTGAACATACTGTACAGAGGGGGTTACAATTACTTGGCAAGATAATGAGTACATATCTTATCAAGCATTGCAGCCTCCTCCTTTGTTTACCCTTCACATCCCTTCCCAGCCTTCCCCCTCCTCCACACCCAATCCTCCCCCACCACCAAAGTTGTAAAGTTCGTTTTCGACATGAAAACTTGTACTTCTCATTATTGCAACGGATCCACCTGTATCCTTAAACGACTTGTTTTACCCCTTCTCCTCCACAAATTATACCGACATCAAATATAGTGAAAGCAGGGGTTATAGAGAGGGGCAGGGACATACAAAGCAACAAAGAAATAATCTTATAAATGGGTTAGAAACAAATGCATGAAAGAAAAAAAACATTTGAATACATATCTAAGGGTTCATTTTCCTAACATCACATTATCTGAACTTTTCTGCTTAACTCAGCCATATACTAGATATTGCAAATAAGGGAAACCATGGGACCTATGTTTCTTTGGGCCTGGCTTACTTCACTTAATATAATTTTTTCCAAGCCTTTCCATTTCCTAACAAATGGGGCAATGTCATTCTTGCTGAGGGAGGCATAGAATTCCATTGTGTATATATACCACATTTTCTTGATCCATTCATCTACTGAGGAGCATCTGGGTTGGTTCCAGATCTTAGCTATGGTAAATAATGCTGCAATAAACATAGTTGTGCTGGTAGCTTTAGTGTGGTCTTGTTTGTAAACATTTGGGTAAATGCCCAAAAGTGGGATTGCTGGGTCATAGGGGAACTCTATGTGGAGTCTTTTGAGGAACCTCCACACTGCTTTCCTGCTCTGATTATTTTTGAGATGTTATTTTGTTCTTTTGCTCAGGTTGGTTTGAACCATGATTCTCCTAGTTTTTACTTTGCATCGTAGCTGGGATGATAGACACTTGCCACCAACCTCAGCTTTTTCTGTTGAGAAATGTCCATCTGTATTTATGTGTGTGTATGGTGTGTGTGTGTGTGTGTGTGTGTGTGTGTGTGTGTGTGTGTGTCAGGACCAGGATTTGAACTGAGGGCTTCTGTTGTCTCTTGGCCTTTTTGCTCAAAACTGGCACGCTATACCTAAGTTAAATCACTTTCTGTCAAAATATTTTAAACGTAGTCATTAATACAGATTCTGTGTCTCCTCCACTTTCTCTTTTTGTGAGAGATCCATTTCTCTCTCTCTGGCTCTCTCACTCTCTCGCTCTAGCTCATTCTAGCTCGTTCTCCCTCGCTCACTCACTCGCTTGTTCTGGGGCTTAAACTCAGGGCCCGGGTAATGTCCCTGAACTTCTCTGTGCTCAGGCTATCATTCTACCATTTGAGCCACAGCTCCATTTCTGCCATTTTCTGAGGCGTTTATTGGAGATAAGAGTCTTATGGACTTTCCTGCCTGGGCTGACTTCGAACCGCAAACCTCAGATGTCAACATCCTGAGTAGCTAGGATTACAGATGTGAGCCACATGAGCCACCAGCACCTGCTGCCTTTCTCATTTTTAAGGATGATATATACTGGCTCCTTTATTTATATAATGGCTCAAAGGCGTCTGAAATTGAGTGTAGTCTACTGGTTTGCAATTAGAAACCTTCAGAAAACTTTATAAACAACCAGAAATAAATCATTAAGTGGAAGAAGAATTAAAGTTTTATCAATGCTTCTTCTATGGACATAAAAAGACAAGTAAAAAAGGTATTTCCTACTTAAATAGTTGGTTTCTTTATCATATCACTTATAATAATCCTTAAAGGAAATCATAGTATGTGTTTATTGGTTCCAAAGATCTGCTGTTGATTTGCATGGCTCTGTTTTAATTATCTGTAATGATTTGCTAACCTCATTGAATTATAAATTTGATATCCCCTCCAGTCCATTTAATCTTATAGGATGTCTGGAATCACACTATATTATAAGATAAAAGCAACCTAAATTCTATCAAGAAAATTACCTAATTAAAACATGAGTATCATAAAAATTATATCACATCAGAGCTTACTATGCTCTGTGCAAACCAAAGAGCTATATGTAAATAAACTTTACATATATCTTGACATAAACAACATACATGTAATTTATAAGGTAATCCTCTATGTTAGAAAGTCTGAAATGAAAATAATATTTTAGTTACACTGACCCTTCTATGCTTCAGTATTTGCTTTTGTGCTAGATTATTTATTTCATTATTATAATAGGAGGCATCATCAAGCTCCATGCCTTTTTTAAAGAAAAAGTTGATAGAACTTTGGTTGTCAGAGGATGATCAATAAATACTCAGTTATGGTTAGATGGGAGTAAGGAGGTTTGGTTTGCTAAAAATAATGTATTATATATATATTTTAAAGCTAGAAGCATTTTAATTATTTTCAGCACAAATAATTTGTAAATTAATATGTAAGTTTTGCCTAATTTAAACATAATACAATATGTGTGTACACACACACACACACACACACACACATACTACAAAACATCCTGTGTTACCAAATAAATAATTTTTATTTTGTGTGTCATTTAACAAAAATATGTATTAACTAATCCATAAGTGAATCCAAAGCTAGAAACTACATAACATGAAAATGTTCTTAGTCACCTACATATTTTTTCTGTTTCTGATTTCTCTTTCATCATGACAAGTAGGAAACATAAACACTGAATGTAAGATATTTCCCAAATTTTGTTTAAAAAGTAAATTAACATGCACTGAACTCTTTTTTTCAAAGCATGGTGCTGAAAGTGAATGGAGATTGCCTTCGTGTATTCTAAAGAATCAAATTTTCGGACCTTAGAGGTTGCCTCAGTGTATTCTAAAGGATCAAATTTAGGAGTCAGGTCCTAGTGTAAAAATGCCAGGAGAGACCTCCCCGCAGTGGGTGAAGCCAGTGATAGCAGGCTCAGGCAGTCATAGCTAATAGTTGGATATAACACGTTCCATGACAGCAGATATGAGGTAACTGGATTTAAAACATGAAAGAAGTAGCAGCTTGAACAAATTTGTGCCACAAAGGCTGGGAAAGGTGTTTATTTGTTTTGTTTTGGTGTGTTTTTCTTTGCTTTCTGTTGTATATATTCCAGTAGAACATTTTGCTTTATTTTTATATCAAAGATGTTTAGTCACATTCATCTCTTGGAAAGCTTAGAAAATGTCTTATTGGGAAACAATATATATATAAAAGAACAAAATACATGACCCAAAGCCTACTTGTTCAAGTAGATGAAGAGAACCACGTTGAGAGGAATAATTAAAAGAAAGACACTGTATCATACAAAACAAATAAGTTTAGAGATGGTCTCTGAAAAAATTGGAGAGTTTAGTGGGGCAGATAAATAAAAGTTCTAATTCCCTCCAGTTGGAAAGGCAAGAATGTTGTCTACAGCATAAAAACCAAACAGGAAATGTTCATTGTTGATTAATGCTATCACACAGAAATTACATTGAGGATTTTAAAGGTATCCATGGAACTACCTAAAGACCATCTAACACTTGATTGGATTACTGAGTCTCTAGATTTAGGAATAACATTTCTACAATGAGTATTTATTTTTCTTTTCATACATTTTTATTGTTATTATAAAGGTGATATACAGAAGAGTTAGTTACATAAGTATATATTAATGTATAAAAATATATATATGTGGGGCTGGGAAGGTGGCTCAGTGGTAGAGTGCTTGCCTTGCATGCATGAGGCCCTGGGTTCAATTCCTCAGCACCACATAAACAAAAAGAAAAAAGCCAGAAGTGGTGCTATGGCTCAAGTGGTAGCGTGCTAGCTTTGAGCTAAAGAGCTGAGGGACAGAGCCCAGGCCCAGAGTTCAGGCTCCATGACCGGACCCCCCCCCAAATAAAACATATATATATATATATATATATACACATACATATATATACACACATATATGTATTTTTACATTTCCTATGAATATATATATGTCATTTTTTGCCAGTTCTGGGGGCCTCAACTCAAGACTTGGGCTCTGTCCCTGAGCCTCTCTGTGCTCAAGGCGGTATTCTGCCACTTGAGCCACAGTACCACTTGTAGCTTTTTCTGTTTATGTGGTACTGAGGAATAGAACCCAGGGCTTCATGCATGCTAGGCAAGCACTGTAATATTTGTGAGGCAAGCACAATGACTGGCAAATGTGATCTTACCTCCATGCTGTTACCTAAAAGTTTAACCAACTTCATTGTTCACATCTGTAATTGAAGTAAGTACTAGTATAATCTTCAAGGCTTAAATTTTTGCTTTGTATTGTTTTTTTTTATCATTCAACCAGATATTTTTTTATTGTGAAAATACTGTACAGAGGGGTTACAATTACATGGGCAAGATAATGATTACATTTCTTATCAAGCATTGTAGCCTCCTCCTTTGTTTCCCCTTCCCATCCCTTCCCATCCTCTCGGCACCCCCCACTCAATCCTCCTTCCCCCACCCCCACCAAAGTTGTAAAGTTCGTTTTCGACATAACGACTGGTACATCTCATTGTTGCAATGGGTCCACTTGTATCCCTATTTAAATGATTTGTTTTTTCCCTTCCCCTACACAAATTATACTGACATCAAATACAGTGAAAGCAGGGGTTATACCAAGGGGGAGGGACATACAAAGCAGCAAAGAAATAAAATCTTATAAATGCATTAGAAACAATCACATGAAAGAAAAAAAAACATTTGAATACATATCTTAGGGCTCACTTCCCTAACATCAAAGTATCTGACCTTTTCTGCTTGACTCAGACATAAACTAGTTATTGCAAATAAAGGAAAACATGGGACCTATGTTTGTTTGGGCCTGGCTTACTTCACTTGATATAATTTTTTCCAAGTCTTTCCATTTCCTAACAAATGGGGCAAAGCCATTCTTTCTAATGGAGGCATAGAATTCCATTGTGTATATATACCACATATTCTTGATCCATTCATCTACTGAGGGGCAACTGGGTTGGTTCCATATCTTAGCTATAGTAAATAGTGCTGCAATAAACATAGTCGTGCTGGTAGCTTTAGTATGGTCTTGTTTGTGAACATTTGGTTAAATGCCCAAAAGTGGGATTGCTGGGTCATAGGGGAGCTCTAAGTGGAGTCTTTTGAGGAACCTCCATACTGCTTTCCAAAGTGTTTGAACAAGTTTACACTCCCACCAACAATGCAGTAAGGTTCCCTTCTGTCCACATCCCCTCCAGCATCTGTTGTTATTAGAGTTCTTGGTTATAGCCATTCTAACTGGGATGAAGTGGTATCTAAATTTTGTTTTGATTTGCATTTCTTTTATGGCTATCAATCAGATATTCTTGGTTAGACTTCAGAGCAACACTTTTATTCTGCATAAGTTTATTTCTGCTAACCATCAATGAAAACATAAAAGGAAATAAAGAGAAAATTAATGCCACAAATGCTTCTGAAGTACAGCCATGCAGAATCCCCAATTTCCCCCAATTATTACCATTTGCTTTCTTGTACAGAATATCCTGCAACACTTTCCAAGTACCTTTTCGAATCACAATCAAAGCATAAAAGTGAACCTCAGTGATTCTTGGCTCATGTAGAAAGCGTCTTCAGTAGCAGCTTATAGCATTGATTTGCCCCCAATGGAAAGTTGTTTCCGGAAAGAGGATGAATGAATCACTTTTATGGGCTAAGAGTATTTCTCTGCATGTCACCTTGCATTATTAATGCTTGATTCAATTTTTCTGGCTAGAATTCGAGTTCTTTCTAGGGTAAGGTTAAATTCAAGTCTTGTGATTTTCTATATTTCCAACCATTAGTATTAGTTAGGCCAAGAGCACTTCATTTCTCTTTTCCCTATATTGAAATACATCTTTTACTTTTTATTTGAACCTCTACAACAGGCCTTTAGCTGTGCAATATGTTAAGACATGGGCTTTGGAATAAGAGATACCTGGATTTGATTTAAGCTTTAAACCCTTGAACACTTAAATCTTTCTAAGGCACAATATCCTCATCCCAGAAATAAGAGATGAAATAACATATCTCATCAAAGCTACTGTAAAGATGAAAGAAAATAATAAAAAATTTGCAGCAGGGTTTTTATCATGTTAAGACCTTTATAAATGGTAGATATTATGTGTCAGGCAGTTAGGTTAAACAATCAATAACAAATATGGCAATTATTCAAGTTCAAAAATTTAGACACTGGCTTAAATAAAGGCTGAAAACGATTAATGTTTTCATTTAAGAGTAACAGTGCACTTTCATATTTACTGAAGTCATTGATGAAAAACTGCCATATACTATTTAGATATCATATATGTATGTATAGGACTATACATATTTGTGTGTGCATATACATATATATGTATACATATGCATACATATATATTTATATGTGTATTTGTTTATTTATTTACTTATTTGTTTATTCACAGGTGGTGAAGGAAAGAAAGACCCTATGCTTGGGACTATGTTTTTCCTCCTCCTACACCACTTCTTCTTCTTCTTCTTCTTCTTCTTCTTCTTCTTCTTCTTCTTCTTCTTCTTCTTCTTCTTCTTCTTCTTCTTCTTCTTCTTCTTCTTCTTCTTCCTCTTCCTCTTCTTCCTCTTCCTCTTCTTCCTCTTCTTCCTCTTCCTCTTTTTCCTCCTCCTCCTTCTTCTCCTCTTCCTCTTCTTCCTCCTCCTCCTTCTTCTTCTCCTCTCCTCCTCCTCCTCCTCCTCCTCCTCCTTTTGCACTAGGGAAATTTTTATTATAAGTTGGCTAGATGGCCTTTATGACATTCTTGATGGTTCTTTACATTCAAAGGTATATTAATTTGTGCAAATATCCGTATCTGAATTCTTTTATCTAAGATCAGAGATTAATCTTTTAGCTATTCAATAAATGTGACATACAGATAATATATTAAAAGATATATATCATAATTAGTGGAAGCTTTAATCAATTCATAAATAACCCAATACAGAGTGCAAACATTGAATGGACCTTGGTTGGTTTTTTGATCCAGTCTGCTATTTTTCTCCTTTTGATTGGAGAATTGAGTCCATTAATGTTCAGGGTTATTGTAGAGGTGTATGTCATGTTTCTTGAAATTCATTTCCTGTACTTTGAATTTTTTTTCCTCTTCCTGAGTTTACTAAATTGATCTTCTAGTGATTTTCATTTGATGTGTTTCTTTGATTTTGATTGTTTTCTTCAGATTGTTTCTCCCTTTTAAAATTCTCTGAAATGCTGGTTTTGTTATCATGAATTCCTTTCATTTTTGTTTGTCATGGAAAGTTTTGGTTTCACCATCTAGTGTAAATGATAAGTTTGCTGGGTAGATAAATTTGAGTTGGCAGTTGTTGATAATCAGAGCTTAGATTATACCATTCCAGGCTCTCTTTGCATTGAGGATTAGGTGGAGAGGTCTGCAGTGATTCTGATTTTCTTTCCATTGTAATATAGCTCCTCCTTAAGCCTGTGGCATTTACAATCAGTTCCTTGCTATTCATGTCTGATGTGTTTACTATGATTTGACCAGAAGTTTTTATTCTTGGATCTGTCTACTGGGGGTTCTATATGCTTCTGTTAAAAAGGTAAGATTTTTCTCTTAAGAGTCAGGAAGTTCTTGGCTATTATTTACTGAATAGGTTTTCAATGCCTTTAAAATTCTTCCCCCTCACTGATCCTAATTATGCATAGATTTTATTTCTTAGCTGAGTCTGCCAATTTCTTTCAACTTCTGAGTGTTTTTTCCATACTTTAGACTTTTTGTTCTAGTTCCTCTGTTTTATCCTCTACTTCTGAGGTTCTATTTTCCATTTCACTTATTCTGTTACCTATATAGATTCCACTGTGGTTTGCATTGTAGAAATTGAACCTTGTATGGTTCAGAGAACAGTTCTCATAGTGTCCATTTCATCTTTTAATGTGGTGTATGGCATGTCTGTTTTTCCCTCCATGTCTTTCTGGGGGTCTTGGATTTTCTTTGTCATTTCTTCTTTATGCTTTGAAGTTGTTTTTGCATCTCCCCTTTTATTTTATTGACCAGTTTTGTCATCATTTCTTTAATGGTTCTTTTCCATTTCTTCTTCATTCCCACGGGAGTCTTTCTCTAGTGTTGTTGGCTATTGGATTTAGTTTGTTGCTCACGAATCTTGTAAGTTTTTGTTGTGATTTAGGCATTTGAGTTAATTCTAGGCCCCACCTTGATCTCTTTGCACCTGACTAGTGGAAGCCTTCACTTGGCGTGGACTAGTTCACACTGGGTAGGCTAGTCCACACTGGGTCCCCAGGCCAGCAAATGCCTGTATGTGTTCTTGGCCTGGAACGAGTTGGAGGGAGCTTGGTCAGGTCTGCAGTGGTGACTGGAAAGGTTAGATTTTCATCTTTCCAAGATAGACATGCCCTGGCTCTCTACCATGGCCCACGGCTGGGCTGCTCCTCCCACGCTGATGCTCTTGTTGCACGGCAACTCCAGCCACTCAACCACTGGGCCCCTCTCACCACCAGGCCTCTCCTGCTACTTGGTCACTGGGCCACGCCTACTGTCGGGTTGTTCCTGTTGCCTGGACACTAGGCGGCTCCCACCGTTGGCCATTCACACAGTAGGCTGTTTCCACCACTTGGCTACCCGGGTGTTTTCATAGTTCTGCCATATTGGCTGTAGGTTGACCGTGGCACTACAGGAGGTCCCTGGGTCTGGGTGTTGCAGTGGCTCACCACTGTCTCTGTCTCGTTCTGTGCTGTCCTGGACCAATGTGGTGGGAGTTTTCACATCAGTCCATAGATGGGATCCAGAGGCCAAGGCAGGTGCCTGGCCAGTTTCACATGCCACCCAGAAAGGGCTGGGGAGAACTTTTTGAGATTTTCCGTCTTTATGTGTAGGAGTTATGTTTTTTGTTTGTTTGGTTTTGGTTTTTGTTAGGGTTTTTTTTCAGTTCCTGTGAATCTCTACTTGTTTAGATGTTTGCGGTTGTTGATCTTTTTGGGAGAAATGCATGTTTGGTTTGAGAGAGCTAGAGTGATTCCTTATTATTTGTATATAAATTTATATCCATTTGAGCAGGAAGATGAAGGCATATATGGGATTGTAGAGTACGCATAATAACTTTAAAAATAAAGAAAATTTATAAGATGATAATTAAAAAAATCCCCACACTCATTTATCACTTTCCTTCGCCCAAGGAAAGAAAATTAAATATAGTCAGAAAATTGTAGATGAATAACTGAGAAACTTGAATATGACTTTGTAATATAATTTCTTCAAACAGACAAAAAAAAGCCTAATTATGTTTAAATCATGGAGTGGTTATGGTTGTTTTACAACAGAAACTTTGAGTTTAAAATGCACATACAAGGCTGAGTATGGTGGATTCCATCTGTAATCCTAGTTTCTCAGGAGAACAAGAGAGACAGGGATTGCACTGTGAGGCCAAACCATGAAAATGTTATCAAGACCATCCTACCTCAAAGCAAAATCCAATAAACACATTTATTTTTGCAATAATATGCTTAAACTATATACAATAATCAAGTATTTTACAATAAGGAGACATGCATGGAATCACTGGTTAAACAAAAAAAAACTGCCACTCTCTAAATCATAATTATTGAATTAAGCATAGTAATGTATTTGGGTTGACTTTTACTGTCAATCTAGAAACAAATGACTTATTTCAATATGTAAGAAATATTTTAACATGACAAAATTTCCAAATCTTAAAATTAAACAAAGATGCAGTTGTTAGATGATAAGCAGGAGCTGTTTCCCAGCTATTCTAGAAGGAAGAGACAGGAAGATTATGCTCCCACGCCAGCCTAAGCAAAGTGTGAGCCTACTTTCAAACAAACCAAAATAAAAAAGGGAGGCCAGGCATCACAGCTGATTCCTGAAATCACAGCCATGTGGCTCATGAAGACTGAGAGAATATCAGTTTGATGCCAACTAAAGGAAGAAGTTTGTGAGACTCCAATCCTTACAACAACAACAGAGACCTGGGCACAAGGCTCTCCAACTATGTGGGAAGAGGACTGCAATCTATATTGACCTGAGCATACATGGAAAAACTTATCCAAAAATAACAAAAGCAAAAAAAGGGGACTGGGCACATGGTACAATTGGTAGAAAACTTGCCTAGAAAGTGTGAGGTGCTGAGACTGATCACTGGTACTGTCCACCAAAATACATAAGAAAATATACAGTATACCTACATACAAACTCTTTAATACAGGTATCAAAGGCCTATACTACATGCTCACATCCTTATGACTTGTCTGTAATGAGACTGAAACTTACTTTTGATGTCTTTGTCTCAAGCTGTGATCTTAGTAATTTTACTGAAATCTACTGAGTAAGCAAGCTTTCAAAAGCATCTTTAATTATTCATATGAATATGGACAATCCTACCTTACTTTATAAAGGCATTTCTTTTTATAGATCTGAAGACTATTAAGACTTTTCTTATATTCAAACATCTCAACTACTAAGTCTTGTATTTTCAGTTCCAATTGTGTGGTATAACTGGATCTTATGAGTGTATATGAATCAACTCTATGCACTTCTTTCTAAAACTACCCTGAATGAACCTACATTTGTAGCTAGAAAACAACAATTGCTTCTGTTGGGTGTGTTTGTGCCACAGAAATTGCATATACTATAGTCAAAGGTTTTCTTTCATTTTGCTTTGCTTTTCAAGATCCAGTAAACAGTTTTCCCCAGAATATTACTAGTTGAAATATTAAAGTATAGATTGACATTAAAACATAGTATATGAAAGATCAAAGGCAAGGTATGTTTGTAATTGTAGAAATGTTTCTTCAATATCTAACAAACATTCAAAAATAAAACAGAATTACTCTACCATGCATATATAAATTCTATCCCAGAAACTCGAAGACATTATTCTTTAGGAAATCTATAAATGTGGTCTGTTATTCATCAATTGTAGAAGTATAAAATTTACTTTGATAGATGAAAAGTAAGTATTTATGACATATGCCACATAAAATTTAATTTCTTTTATATAGATAATTGTAAAATATGCTACCTCAATAGTAAAATAATAATGTAATTTTTATTTCTATTGAAAGAAATCAGTATGCTGAAAGGATTCATCATTCTTAATTAAAGGAGATTACATTCTAAATGTTTTTTACTTCTCTAGAATTCTGGGTATTTTACAAATTGACTCCACAGTAAATCATTTAGACTACATAGAATATGAAAATTGGAGATCAGAAATCATTCACTAGAACTCATCCATAATGATGACAAAAATACTAAAAGCCAGCCAATGAGAAATAATTAAATTTAAAATCAGGGAGATCTTAAATATGTAAGAGAAATGGAGAAGGTCAGAAGAAAGAAAAATCAACATAGGAGGAAAAGAAGAAGAAATGATAGATAACATTTAGAATAGAGACACAAAATAATATCATGCATTTAATTAAATATTTTAAAGAGCTAATGACCCTGGGAAATATAATAATATTAAAAGCAGCAACAAAAATATATAATTTTAATTAAGAGTAATTTTATTAATGTGCTAGCATGGAGAAAAAAAGAAATAAAAACAAAACTCTAATAATAGTCTCTAAATGACATAATCATGAGATTGCTTTCTCTGTGTATAATTTAAAAAACATTTTATAACTTATTATAATAAGCAATGAATTCGTTTTAAGTTTAATATATAGAAAATTTAAACAGAATGCCCACGGTTTGGGGCAAAAATACTGTCCATATGACCATAATTAGCTCTTGAATAGGATTTGTGATGTCCTACCTTATATGAATTAATAATACAGTCACTTCTGCATCTTGTTTAATTCAATCCCCTTGCACAGTGATGAGTAACCTACCATATGCATACTTACTGTAAGTTCCAGGATAGCAGTGATTGATGCTTTATTTATGTATGGTGTCTATGCCTAGCACAATGATTCAGGGAAACATAGTAATATAAATAAAGAATCAAGAAATACATTTAGATGGATGGTTGTATAAAAAGCAAAATAACACCACACTTGATGGTGAATTGAAAAATGTGTAAGTGTAAAATTAAAATTTATTGTGGAAGCAACATTTGATTATAGTTGCATATTTTTTATAATTAAGAAATGGATCATTTGGCATCCAGGTGGGTTTTTTTTTCTTTTAGACCATTACTTTTCTTGCTACTTTAAGATTTGTTATATAGGTATATCACATCAGAAAAGAATAATACATGCTTTTGAAAGAACAAAATCCCAGGATGATGTGTAGAGTAATGATATATGCAGGGCACTATATTTGTGGAGGTGATCACTTTCAGCTACATGCAAGTCCTCAGCCAAACCTCCATAAACTTGAGAGTGAATATCTCCTTAAATGTACCTACCCTAGGTGTTCACTTGTTATAGCCTAGTGACTTAGAAAATTACCTATTATATATACTTTCTATTAACTGGGTTTTGAAGCTTACCATCAAGTACAGTGCCTCATTTGCTTCCTATACTAGTCATGAATGTCATTGCTCCTATATAAGCTATGTTGCCTTTTTTTTTTACTAAATTTTATTGTAAAGGTGATGTCGAGAGTGGATACAGTTACATACGTCAGGTAATGAGTACATTCTTTTTGAACAGTGTTACCTCCTCCCTTTTCTCTTGCTTTCTTTCTCCCCTCAAATCTGCCCCCCCCCAGTTGTAAAGTTAATTTCCAACATAGTGTCTACTGACTAATGCTGTTGCATTGGTACACCCTTTGTCCCACCATTTCTGTGATACCCCATTCCTCCCCAAAATCAGATAAACTTATATACAAGACCAAGGGTACCAGAATCAGAAACAGTGGCCATGGGAAATAAACCAGAGGAGGAAAAAAAAAAGAAAGACAAAAGAAATAACTGCAAAGTATACAATAAAAAAAGGAAAAGGAAAACAAAACCACAATCACCACCACCACAACAACAAAAACCCTCTTGTTTCCATATTGTGGAGATCATTTTGATTAGCATCATGTTTTTTTAAGTAAGTTTTTTATTGTGAAAATACTGTACAGTGGGGTTACAGTTACATGAGCAAGGTAATGAGTACATTTCTTACTCAGCATTGTTGACTCCTCCTTTTTTTCCCCTACCATCCCCTTACCCTCTACCCTGTAAAGTTCATTTTTTGACATAGTATCTTATACATCTCATTGTTGCAATGCGCCTATCTGTATCCTATTTAATCATTTTGTTTTTTCCCTTCCCTTCTACAAATTATGCCAACATCAAATACATTGAAAACAGGGGTTATGGTCATGTGTACATAGCTATTGGTTTGTAAACCCTTGAGTGAGTGGCCAAACTCCCACTAGTTATGAAAGCAATGGAACCTGTCAATCATAGACAGGGGCCTCCTAAACCTTGAACCAAAATAAAACTTTTTCTATTTGAAAGTTGTCTCTGGTACTGACTGCAGTAACAGAAAACTGGTTAACACAGAAAATTAGTATTGAGGGGGTAAGACAATTAATGTTATACCTTAGAGGATGTAGAAGATATTTTGGAATTGGTTTATTGGAAAAATTTGGAAAGTTTGAAACCACAGACTAAAGAAAGCCCAGAATTAGCTCAGTAATGTTTAATGGGCAACTATAGTAGAGTTCCAAAACACCAGCATGCATACAGGAATGCAGACAGTAAAGGTCGTGCTGATATGGTTTCAGATATTAATGAGAACTCTGTTGGGAACTGGGACAAAGGACATTCTAGTTACATCATGGCAAATAATAGAGATGATTTGTTTACTACCTAGTTAACTGCTCCATTACATCCAGCCAGTGGGAAACTTGAGGTCTCCTGAAACTTTTGTACTAGGGCACTGCTTGTGTTAGCAGCAGCCTTGGGTGCCACCCATGTGGTCACGTTTTCACGTATGCATAATCCAAGAGTTTAGGGGTCAGGGAGGCTTCAGTGAAGATTTCAAAGGGAAACCTGGGAGGCCATGAAGAGGAGGCAGGGGCAGAGTCCCTGTAAATGGCTTCCGCAAGGCAACTTGAAGAGCTGGGGGAGTGAAGCTGAAGCTGGAACAGACCCAAGGATGACAGTGATGCCAAGAATATGAAATACTTGCTGACAGTATGGTAGCTGGGGTGGCATGCAATGTACGGTAAAGACTCAAGAACACAGCCCCTAACTTCACGGAAGCCCACCGCATGTCACAAAATGCTCCTGTCTCAGATACGACACTGACAGATTTAGTGTTTGCCTGTGCTGTACTTTGATCTAACTTTGGTCCGAGTTCCTCCTTTAATTTCACAAACCCTCCCTTTAGGAGAGTGATGTTTATTCCACACCACTGTTTCACCTCGCAAATATATAAATTTATTTTTATTTGACAGGAGCTCATACTTGAATTTGTCTTGCATCTTTGAAGAGACTTTGATCTTGGACTTTTGAAAACTTCTGGAACAGTTAACCTTTTGAAGACTATTGAAAAAGGACTAGAAGCACTGCAAATTTGTGAGATGGACAAGAGTCCCTGGGATGTTTGTCCATCAGATGCAGAATTCCTTTGTATTGGTCTGATAGGTCCTTCATGCCCATTGCTATAAAGGCTGGGTCCCCAACTGATATCACTGTTAGTGAATGGTGGAAATCCTAAGGGGTACAATCTGGTGCAATACCTTCCATCACTGGGAACAATCCTCCCATGGGATAGTAGAACCTCATTACCTCTTTCTCTCTTTGTCATGTGCCATCCATGAGATGAGCAACTTTTATCTATCACATCTTCTCCAGCATAGACCCTTAAACACTGAGCCAATTGATCATAGGCTAGAGCCCCCAAAACTATGAATACAAAGAAACCTTTTCTATTTATAACTGATTATCTTAGGTGATTGTTACAGTAATCAAATAATGGACTAACACAAGGCGAATTCTACATCATTCAATATTTGCTACAACAGCACCACACGTATTAGTAGTAAATATGTGTTGCTTTCCTTGGGACTTTGGTGATAACATGTGATAGATTGGATGGCTAAGTAATTTTCTTGTGGTTTTGAAGCCAAAGATTCAAGATTTTGAAAACTAGGTTTTAATTTCCCCTGAGGCTTCTCTCCTTAGATCACAGAAAGCCTCTTTCCCATTGTGTCCTCGCGTGACTCTTTTCTCTATGTGTGACATCTTGTTATTTTTCCTCTTATTACAAAGTCAGGCAAGGTGTCACAGGATCATGCTTGAGTCTAGCTACTTGGGAGGTAGAGACTGGGAGGTTTATGGGTCAAGGCCATCCAAACTAAACAGTTCAGAAACCATCTCAACCAATAGCAGAGCATGACAGACGTACCTTATCACCTCAGCTACAATAAGAAAGCTAAATAAGGGGATCACAGTTCAGGTCAGCCTAGGAAAAAAGGCAAGAATCAATCTCAATAGTCATTATTCAAAAAGCTGGGAAGGTGGCTCAGTGGTAGAGTGCTTGCCTTGCACGCATGAGGCCCTGGGTTTGATTTCTCAGCACCACATAAGCAGAAAAAGCCAGAAGTAGCACTGTGGCTCAAGTGGTAGAGCACTAGCCTTGAGCTGAAGAGCTGATGGACAGTGACCTGGTCCAGAGTTGAAGCCCCACAACAGACAAAAAGGAGGATAGAGGCATGACTCAAGTGCTAGACCACTAGCAAGTGTGAAGTCCTGAGTTTAAAACCTAAGATCATTAGGAAAACCAAAAAACATCCATCTTAATGGATTAGCATCCACAAAGATAATCTCATTTGACCCTAATTACCTCTTTAAGCAGCCTGTCCCCAAATAATATATAATTCCCTTGCATTCTGCATTATACTTGGACTTTGGACCTCAACATACAAATTGTGGTGAGGCGATTCAGTCTGTAACCTGGTAGGGTATCAGTTTAGTTTGGAGAGCCCAAAGACACAAAGCAACTGCTTACCAATGAATCTTCTCAGGTTCTTGTGATATTCAGCGAGAGCTTACCACCTGGAGACCAGGAGACAGTTAATCCCACTGATGCTAATGTTTATGTTTCCCTACCTTTTATCTGCCCAGAAAAATGGCTCGCTAGTACCACCAAATCAGATGCCAAATCGTAATGATTTCCAAAAACTAAATAACATGGTAATCTTCCCATCCTCCTGTAGAAGATGAATTATTTAACCTTTGCCAACTGCATAAAATTTTCTCCTTTTGTAAGTCTCACCCAAGGTCTATGAAGTTAGTTTCAAACTATATTTATCCCCCCTTCATTCTGTCTCTCTGAAGATTGAGTTATTGTCAATTTTTCACTACCATCTATCAATATCCATGCCATATATCCTTGCTCCTTGACAGTAGATATGTCCAAGTGACTTGCCTTGGCCAGGAAGGTACTAGCATGTATAACAAACAAGGAAGCATCACATGACCTTGTGTCTTGTGCTTCAGGAATCTTCACAATAAGAACTAGAAACTGATATCCCCATCAACCAAATATCTAGATCAAACCACATGGAATACCTTACCATTGGGGAGCACTAACACAAAGTCTGGAGTACAGAGCCCACTTTGATTACTTAAAGTGTATTCAGCATGTGAATAAACACTGGTTGTGTGAGCCAGTGAATTTTAGAGTGGTTTGTTACATCATGCTGCTTTTCTAACAGCTCTCTGATACAATAGCCATGAAAGGCACACAACTGTCTTTCTTGAGTCTGTTTTGGTGTCCTTACAACATAAAGACTCGTAGGAGACAATTGTGCTTCTTCTCATCAGTTGTCAAGGTTCACCAAAGCTGAGGTCATTGAGCAGTGATAACTATAAGCCCTTTCACTTCTACTTCAAGTGGCTTTATTGTTGAAGGTGAAGATCAGTTTTGTTTTTTTTTTGTGTGTGGGGGGGGTCTGGTCGTGGGCCTGAACTCTGGGCCTGGGTGCTGTCCCTCAGCTCTTCAGCTCAAGGATAGCGCTCTACCACTTGAGCCACAGTGCCACTTCCGGCTTTTTTCTTTTTGCTTATGTGGTGCTGAGGAATCGAACCCAGGGCCTCAGGCTTGTGCTCTACCACTGAACCACCTTCCCAGCCCCGAAGGTGAAGATCAGTTTACTGAGTTCATGTCAGCACTATCGCTCTTGGTAGGACTAGAAGGAACAAGAGAGCAAGTAGTCCTTACTACAGAGTCCATAATATAACTCCCTCAAAGAATCAAATGTCTGAGACCAAGGAGAGAAAAAAATGGTTACTTTTTAGAGATGAGTCACATGGACTTTCCTGCCCCAGCTGGCTTTGAACCACAATCTTCAGATCTCAGCCTTCTTAGTAGGTAGGATTACAGGCATGAGCCACCAGTGCCTGGCTACTATTTTGAAACATCTTAAAAGTTAATGTCACATCTGAGCAAAGATTTGAATCTTGTCTGCTAATACCAAACTTTTCTGTTGTACCTTTCATTATTTTTATTTTGGTGTTAAGAAACTAATGTTGTTTTGTTGAAAGCTTCCTGCCTCTTGTTGAGGAATTCTCTGAGCATATCTAATTATTTATCTTATTCAGCCAATCTTCCTTTAAGGTCAATCTCAGATAATTTTGGCAAAGATTTTGATGTGAAGCTTAACCCAATGGGAATATCTAATGAAAGAAAACTCCATTAAGTATATTAAACTATACCAAATATGGAAATCTGTAAAGTGCCTGACAACCTCTGATCAGTCATTTCCTTAACTCTCATTCTCCCCACTGATACTAATTAGACAGATATACTAAGAAACTCATATTCTTGAAGAAGAAAATTAAATAATATGCAAAAGCAAAATACACATTTGTATGATAAAATTAATTTCAGTCATATACATTTTGCTACTTATTCTGAAAATGTGAACTTATGTTCATAGCAATGATTCAATGCAAAATTGTCGAGATGGATGGGCTGTCTTCATATATAGTTCAAGACTAGAATTTCCATTTCCTTCTTTCTCTGCAATGCATTATGGCCTAGCTTGAGGCGTCCAAATATTTGTATCCAAATTACCATGGATTTGCCAATTAGTATTTGCTTTATCTGATTTTAGACCTGTTTCTACCTATTAGAGCTAAAGATAGCAACCCAATTCATATCTCAGAGAGTTTTCTTTAACAAATTAAATTCAAGGTATAAGTAAAATTTTAGTGCCTCTAACCTGCCATCATTCTCAGTGCTGAAGACATATGTATAGACAAAGTGTCAAAGATCTCTCCCCTCATAAGCTGGTATTCTCAAAGATACCAAGAAACAATAAATAACAAGATAACTAATGAAAGACGATTAATGGCTTGCAGAATGCTGGAAAGGTAGATGAGAAATGGGGGAGGGGGAAAACTGATCAGAGTAAACAAAATAGTGATAAAAATAGAAGTGAGTGGTTTTTTTAAAGCAATTTGGTGATAAAAATGTTCACTGACAACTTGTACTTCTCATTGTTGCAACAGGTCCACCTGTATCCTTAAACAACTGGTTTTTCCCCATCTCCTCCACAAGTTATACTGACATCAAATAT
>NW_012267224.1:23027039-23068442 GCF_000151885.1 Dipodomys ordii
GGGGAAGGAGAAGGATTGGGATTGGGGGGGAGGGGGGAGGCTGGGAAGGGATGTGAAGGGTAAACAAAGGAGGAGACTGCAATGCTTGGTAAGAAATGTACGCATTATCCTGCCCATGTAATTGTAACTCCTCTGTACAGCATGTTCACAAATAAAATACAATTAAAAAAATGTTCACTGAGAGGCTTCACTGCTCAAATATCAATAACCTGAAGAGGTGATGAGGAAGGCATGCAGGTATCTGGCTAAGAGCATTCACAACCAGAGCTGACTCAGGTTGCCTGGAAACAGGCTTGACAAAGTTGAATGCCTTGCTTAAGTCCTGATGACTTTCAAGAGAGATGATGTTTTGAGAGTCTGGAACCGGAACAAGTAAACAGTGTTTTCCATTCTTCAATAATTCACATTGTCATTGTCTTCCAAGCACAAAACCCCATGAGTAAGTATGTTACACATTGTACAACAGTTCACTGGCCTTGTAGGACAGTCTATTCATCAGTACCTGGGAGGACTTGAGATCTTGGACAGGCTTAGCTTTAAATGTGGCAAGGTTTTAGTTTCTGAAAAGAGGATCCAAATTCTTAGCAGCCCTTGGGCCCCAAAGCCAATTGTAACAAGCAGTCAAAGTAGCCCAGGTTATTCGTGGTTGTCTCTAACCAACAGAATGTAGCATAGAAGATTTCATTTGGAGGATGACATTGCATATCACTACAGTAATCATCTTGCCAGAAATCTGTCCTCCTTGCTCTCTTTAAAGATACACAATATGTGCTCTGTGGAGAAGACTACGTGACAAGACACTGAGGGTAGCCCATGACTAACAATCAACAAGAAACCAAGATGTTCAACTTCACAATCCATAAAGCCCTAGATTCTGCCAATACGTCTGTATATGCCAATCTCTCCCCAGCTAACTCTGAGCTGAAAATACCACTGGCCCTTTGCAGCCTTCCTTCCAGAGGACTAAGGAAAGTGGTGCTCAGACTTTTGCCTCCCAGAAACCATGGGATACAAAATGTATGTTGTTCTTATCCATAATGTTTGTGGCAATTTGTTATGCAGCAATCACTAGTTAATAACTTCATCCACTTTACTGTAGATGTATCTAAAGTAAGTTATGCAGAAGGAAGAAGAGGCAATCATAGGACAGGGTGACTCCTATCTGTTTTTTTCTTCTTTTTTATTGATACTTAGTTACTTTGAATTTTTTTACATTTGAAGAAATTATTACTGAATATACTTGCACATATAACCTTTACCTTTGAAAAAGATTTACTCCGTAAGTAAGTCTCTATTTTTAATTTTAATTTTATTGTCAAGGTGCTGTACAGAGGGGTTACAATTACATAAGTAAGGTTAGTGAGTACATTTCTTGTCAAACCTGTTACCCCTTCCCTCATTTTTCTCCCTTTCCCTCCCCTCCATCCCCCCCTAAGTTGTACGGATCAGTTCCAACATATTGTCTTGTGAGTGTCACTGTTGCATTGGTTCCCTTTGTTCTTTGTCTCACCATTTATTTTTATTCCTATTCCCTAATTCAGATGAATATCTGTACAATACCCAGGATGCCAAAATCAAATACAGTGACAACAGGGGCTAAACCATAGGGGTGAAAACACAAAAGCAAAAAGAGATCACATAGTACATAACAACAACAAAGAAAAACCTCTTATGTCTATATCTTGGAGTTCATTTCATTTAGCATCATCCAATATGGTCATATGTACCTAGCTATTGAGCTATTCTGCTCATCTGCTAAGGTTGTCCAAGACAAATATTAATTATTACAAATAAGGAAAACCATGTGACCTACGATTCTTTGGGTCTGGCTTACTTCACTTAATATGATTTTTTCCCATCTGTTTCAAAAGAGAAGCTGTTCCTCCTTTGCTGCAAGGAGTATAGTGGATTGAAATAGCTAGTACTTTTGGAGTTCTTTCGGTATTCCCACCTCTCCTCACTTACTCAGTAAATGACTACGCAATGACTGCTGATTTTAAAGCTAGGATATCCTTGATCACTGAGGCAACTCTCATGGTCAGTACTGGCTCCAGGGCTCCTCGCTATCAACCTGGTTGAGATTTTTCTGAGTTCCATGAGTCCGAGACTCTGCTTTCCTTTCCTCCCAGTCATTCACCAGGTTAGACTGGCATGATGGTCAGAAGAAATTCCTCCCTTCCCTCCTCGTCTTCTTTCCTCTCTTCTTCATGGGTGCCACTTCAAATTCCAGTTTGGTACCCACTGAGAAGAGAACTTAGGCTGACCCCAGTACTTTGTAGTCATTTCACAGTTCATGTGGAACTTCAGCTCCCATGAGATTGGGAAGGTGTTTCATGTCATGGGAAACACAGGAAGGGTGATCATGCCAACATTTACCCCCAGCTCCACGATGTGCCATCTATGTTTCCCCTGAGCCTGTCACTTTATGTGGCTTACTGTTCGTTAAAATGCATGCTGACATGGACAATCTGTAAACCTTTCCTTTCTCTTTCTTCTTTCAGTGATAATAAAAGAGAAAGCAGTTACTAAAAATAATCTTAACACAAATACAGTATAAAGAGTTGGGAACTTAGGAAACAGAGTGTAAAGGGAAGAGATAAATAGAACTAATAAGTAGACAGGGGAAAAAGAATCACAATGCTACATTTGTCATTACCAGTAGCCCTGATTTGCATTCTGTTATTTATATGTGGCTGATATTTTGGAGCTCTAGTCTTGATTTAGCTGCCACGGTTACCACAGGCATGTTTTAAAGCCATTGTAACACTTCACAAGGGATTTCAGATTGTAAAATCCCAATGGGTATCTCTCAGGTGAAGGTCAGTTTCCTGTGCTTTTCTTTTTCCTTGTGTGGTGCCAAGAAATCCAGTCTGCTTGCCCTTCCTCTTTAGCTGCTGACACTAAGCACTTTTCCTCTTGAGGCTCCTCTCCTTTCCACATCTGTCTCTTCAGAGTTAACTCTTTCTCTGGCTCAAAATTTCCCTTGTATGTTCACAGAAAAATATGTATTCTTTTTGGTTTTAAAGACTTTACTTCTAATCCTTCTAGGGAAACAATCAGAGAGAATAGCATAAGAACAGACATTGGATTTGCATTATTTAAAGAAAGCTTAACCAGGTGCAGTCACTCAAGTCTACTTGAGAGCTACTTGGGAGGCAGAAATGGGGGGGGGGTGCTGATGTTTGGGCACCCCGTGGAATGTTGCTAACTTCCCCCTTAAAACCTGTCATCCAGATCTTTTTTTTTTTTTTTTTTGGTCTGTCGGTGGTATGGCTTGAACTCTGGGCCTGGACACTGTCCCTGTGCTCTGCAGCTCAAGGCTTGAGACACAGGGCCACTTCAAGTTTTCTGGTGGTTTATTGGAGATAAGAGTCTCACGGACTTTCCTGCCCCAGCTGGCTTTGAACCGCGATCCTCAGGCGTGAGCCACCAGCCGCCGGGCTTCATCTGTATCTTTTGAATAGGTTAAGGTTTGACTAAGTCCATACATATGGTAAAGATACTGACATATGACTTCTCAGACCAGGTTGTAAAATGTCCAAGTTTGTAGTTGAAAAGATCCAAGATCATCCACAGTATCTATTAGAAATTTCTTTGCATGTAATCAAGCAGGCCTTTACATTTCTAAGTGAATTAATATTTGATGCTATCTTAATTTCTTTATTTGATCTGTTCAAATATAAAACCAGATGTAAATTCATTACGCTTATTGGTCTAGTAGAACTTTAAAAACAAGAGCTCTTTAAAGGTCACTGAAAACTACAAGCCCCAATTAACTTGCTATTACAAAAGTATTACTTTAGTATGGTGAACTCTGATAATCGTACTACTTGCAGTGATCTCCCTCGTTGTACTCTTGCTTTAGTCTGCTAGATGAAAAAAAAATATTCATCCAAAAAACATTTTATGCTGTAAGTCCTTTGTGTGATCTATCATCATGACCTTTGGTTTGGAAACATAATTCACACATTTAGTCATTTTCTTTTTTCTAGTCATCATAACAGAATATCCATTGGTAATAATAAAGACAAATTTTAACACAGGTACCAATACCATAGTTCTATTGATGAATTCATTTATAATGTGATTATCTACACTGAAAAATATATTATGTGTCAAAATATGTACATAGTTATATAAAGAGATACTCTGTAGTGTGGATTTGCATGTATCATATTTATGTCTGACACATATGTGTATGTGCATATGCACACGCATAAGATAGTATAGACATGTGCATGTAATTAAATATTGAGATTTATTCCAAAACAGATTTGTGTTATTTACAGTTTAGTGACTCAGACCTCTTTGTAGTCTTTGTTTGGCAGGTCTTGGGTAGTAATTAGCCTAGGCATGATTTTTCCCTTGAAACTGAGCCAAAGTTTGTCTGATTCCATGACCCAATGACCCATAAATTATGAGAATTTTACACACTGGCTGATGGGAACATGAACTTTTCTGGCTTATATGAACTCTCAGTATTTTCCTCTTTGTTTAAGGTGTTTTCTTTTACCTCAGCCTCCAGGTGTTGCTTCACCTACATCCATAGATCAATGCTCTGCCTTGAGACACAAGAGCCTAATAACTTCAATAGCTTGCAAGCAGTTTTCTTTCTGTGCATCTCTCCTATCTGCTACTCTGCATTATGAACTCTAGCTTCTCCCTGTTAAATGAGTCAAACCCATCAACAAGCACATATCTTCAGCGCAGGGGACCACTTGTCTCTACCTCTTTTTTCCATTTTTCATCCATACTGAAGCTTTGAAACTCTGTCCAAGCATGAAGCTGGAGCAATTAAAGGTCTCATCTTTCTCAAAAGTCATTCTCTTCTGTTGTCTGATATATTACTATCTCATATATTTGGCCAGTATTCTAAGTCGTTGCATGTGGTAAGATAAATCCAGTCCCTGCTACTTCATGCTTGCTAGTGGCAAAAGTCATATGATGTGAGACTTTTAATGAAATAAGTGATATAGAATGCTAATGGAGCATGTACTGGTGATCTCCAGTAAACCTTGGATATTGACTTTACTAGAATATACTTACACTAATCAAGGAAAAATAATTGTAAATCTTTTTGTATAGAAGAATAAAACAGATGATTATCTTCACAGAAATACTATGCACACTGATTCCGCATTAAATGTGGGAGAAGAAATAACACAACAGGAATTCTTTCCTTTTTTCTTTAGGACATAGCTTTGCCTTTCACACTCCTTGATTCTTTTCTTTTTCTTTCAATGTCTGTCATTTCAAAACAGGTTTATTTTTCAGTTTGTTTATTTAAATACAATTTAATGTATAGCCTTGGCTGAAAGACTCAGAATCATCTTGCTAACATATGCTAAAATTAACAAGAATCACGTGTGCTTGTGTATATACCATGTGTGCAGTAGTAATGCATAGTTCATGCACAACAGGGCAGTCAACCATTTGATCATCCCAAAAAGTGTTTATTTAGATCACTAGGTGGGACCCATGGAAAAAATAATGTACTTAAGGTGTTTTTTTTTTCTAAAATGTTCATTCTTTGTACAGAAATTATTTTCTTTTTTCTTTAGGGAAAACATAGCCAAAAGGAAATATTCATTTGGCCTATATTCAAAGGCTAACCAAGTGTATTAATAGTATTACCAAAATGAAGACAGATGGTATTTTTCCACTTCTTTATTATAACTAGCTTTTATCACAGCAACAATTCTATTAATTGTGGTACAGTTTTACATTTTAATTAAAAATGCCCTAATACTTATACAGAGTTGAAATGACTCTATAGAAACTGTGTTATCTGTAAATAATATACAAAATATACACGCACTATAGACATCTACAGGCTTGAAAGCAACAGAACAAATAAGAAATATATTGAATATCAATGATACATTTCTAAATGTTCATATTATTTTTGCTCTCTTATTTTTCTGTGAACAGGACTTGAACTCAGGGTCTTACACTTGCCTGAGCTTACTTGTTCATATGGCATTCTACCACTTAAGCCACACCTCCAGACTGATGTTTTACTAGCTACTTGAGACATGAAGTCTCCTAGACTTTTCTAAGATGAACCTATTTCCCAACCCTTTAATCAGCCCTGCCTTTATCATGCCCATAATGATCTTTCTATTCTTTTCCTAAATATTAATTTAAATTTTATGTTTAAACTACCCCTTAGAGTATCTGCTAGGCTGAATAATAAATCTTGAAGGCATCCATGCCTTCATTTTATGTGGTAAGAGGAATTTTCAGGTTAAAGTCAGGTTAAGAACATTGAGATAGATGGTCTCAGAGTATCCAAGGGTCACTGTAACTACATGGAGAAGTGTTACTTCTGCCTTCAGATGATCGTGTGCTGGAAGGAAAGTCAGAGAGGTATCTAATGTTGCTGTCTTTGAGATGGAGAATGGATGGGTGGCCAGGTGGGGGGAATATAAACTGTTTCCAGAAACTGGACAAGGTAGAGAAATAGAATATGCCCTAGAGCTTTCAGAAAAGAAAGACAGGCTGGAAACATCTTGAATTTTTCCTAGTGGTATTTCAAAATAAGTAACTACAATAAATTCAATGGTGTGTAGACACTATGAGGTCTTAAAACCATTAACCATGTATGTTATTAGTTGTCTCTTGTTGCAAGGAAAAATTAACTTCCCATGATCAATTTTAAAACATTTGCATTGTCTTGTTCTCCCAACTAACACATTCTATGAGTCGAGGTAGCACTCATTTTTAGTACTACTAAGAAATTATAAGGTCTAAGAGGTGATTTTGCATGTCTAACAGGTGATTTTGCATATAGATGGAAGTGATATTTTTATTGCTTCCGCTCTCCAATATTATCATAGGCTACAATTTCTTTTTCTTTACTCTGTATCCAATGAATCTCAGTCTGTGGGAAAAGTCATACGGGTTCATATGAGACAACGATGATTAGGTTTTTAATTACAGTACTTGGGGATTAGTCCATACACCCAAAGGGCAGAGTCTCAGAATCTATTCAGAAATAACTTCCCTTCAAAGAGCTCTGTTGCCTAAAATATTAATGCAACAATCATCTCTTATAAGCATTTCCCCCTAATAATCTGTGATTTCACTAGCTGCTTGCTTTAATCACAAAATAGACACTTATGTACCACAAAAGAAATACAAATTACACACATACACACTACATCATTTCCTTCAGGGAAATGCACTGCTTATTAATATCAGAGACCCATTATCAGATACCACATTGGCAAGGCACAAAAAATAGACTATTTATAGCAAGACAAATTATACATATTTAAAAGAGAAAAGTAAGCGTCAAGGGAAAAGAAGAAATAGTCATAGCACTTTCTAGTGTGCCTACACATATCCTTTCAAATGTGTAAAAGTAGTTTGCACATTAATATTACATATATTTGAATAAAATACTCTTATAAATGTTGTAAAATTGTTGTGTTGGCTTTAAAGAAAGCAAATTGAAGATTACTATTACATAACATTGAACTCGGATGATAATTCTAAGGTAATTTTGTCCCATCTTTCAACTACTGTAATAATTTATTCTCTAACTTTAATATCTTGACTATTGAGTAAGGATATGTATTATTTGATTATTCAGTTATTGCAAATTTGTGCAAGCTTGAAATATGAATGCTGCTTAGTAGATCAGACTATGAAGTCTGGAAGTTCAGTAAGTAAATGTCTTTGTCTTTCAAAAAATATAAGAAGAAAAAATCATAAAACTCCTTTCAAAAATAAGAATGAAACAAATATTCTCAACTAAGTTTCAGATTAGGTTATTCTTCATCATTAGAGTATAATTATAATAAATGCTCATGAAAGTATCCCAGAAAAATAATTAGGTTCCGTCTGATACTTTGAGTTGAATTATGGGTTGCCTAAAAATACAAGCTTGTTTGGGAGTTACTACAGATAAAATTATTAAAAGTGAAGTATTATTATTAGACCGATCTCTGATTTCAGGAAAAATGTAAGCATATCTAGTCTCTGACTTTAGAGGTCAACTTGGTGGTTCATTTGGGAGGAGGGAAAGTGAATGGTTGGCCATATCACAATAAAACTTTTTTTATCAATTCACTTTATTCTTTTTATAGAGGAGAT
Source organism: Dipodomys ordii (assembly GCF_000151885.1). Taxonomy (NCBI): domain Eukaryota; kingdom Metazoa; phylum Chordata; class Mammalia; order Rodentia; family Heteromyidae; genus Dipodomys; species Dipodomys ordii. Next base: position 23,035,140 of record NW_012267224.1, read on the forward strand.
TACAAAAGGATTACAAATATATGAGTCAAGGAATGAGTACATTTCCTTTCATACAGTGTCTTCTGTTCCCTCATTCTCTCCCAGAGCCTTCCTCCTGTCTCCACCCCCCCCCCCAGCTGTATAGTTCACTTTCATCAGTGAGTACCAATGCTGTACTTTCTCACCATTTCCTCCTCAAGTTCTATACCCTCCTGGAGATGTACACTTGAATATACCATACATAAGGAAAAGAAGACAGAACCATCAAAAAATAAAAAATTAAAAAATGAAGAGGTCTCTTATTTCATAGTAATGCCTACATAACTCTTCATATTTATACACACACATATACACATATAAACACAATACAGCTTTTTGAAAACAAAATAGCACCGTTTCTTGACTTAGTAATTTTGTGGATTGATTCATTCTGTAATAATTAAGCTACTGACCTATGGTTTGAGCACCTCTCTTTATGCATGTTTCACTCAATAAAATTAAAAGAAAAATAATAGAGCCACACACACACACACACAGTGATAGAATTCTACTTTAAAAAAAATGACAATTGTGGCCAGCACTAGCAGCTCACACCTGTAATCCTCACTACTCAGGAGCCTGCGATCTGAGGATTATGTCTTGAAGCCAGCTGAGGCTGGAAAGTCCCTGAGACTCTGATCTCTAATTTGACACCAAAAGGATGGAAGTGGAGTTGTGCGGACAGTGGTAGAGCTCTAGCATTGAGCACAAAAGTCCAAGGATGGCACCCATGCACACACTGAGTTCAAGCCCTCAGTCAGCACACACAGAACTGTTTCCTAAAAGACATATAAGTCCCCCTTCCATTTTTCTTTCGCACTGGAATTGTGGAAACCTTAAACGCAGGTTGCATAATGTGCTCTACACCATAAAGAAATACTCTGTGACTTCTTGTCACTCAGAAGAAACCCACAGAAAATCAGGACTCATGTTGTCTGGCTCTGGTTAGGAGTAACTTCATTTGCGACTTTTCACTTTGTTCCAGCATTCCAGATCACTCATGGAACCTGAAATATACTCCTCAGTCCTCTGCTTCAGGGTGTTTATGCTTCTTTGCTTTCCTGGGGATGTTTGTGCACCTTGTTTTATTCATGGTGTCTCAAGCTCTTCCTCCTCAGCAAACCCCTCTCTCAATACCCACCACCTAGCTACAATCTCACGTCACTTAGCTTTCTTCATTCACTTTCTTCACACTTACTACTCGCATCATGTCGCCTTTAAAATTTTTTATTTGCATGTTTGCTAGCTGACACAAGGAATTTGTTTATTTGCATATTACTTCCTGTTAGCATGAAAATATGCCTGCTATACAGCAGCCATTCACACATGCTAGTGAAACGACCACATGAATGAATGAATGATTCAATGGATAAAGTTATGATGTGCTCACCAAGGGTTGCCAGGAAGATTGGAAGATTACAACACAGATTACTGTGTCAAAATTTTATACCCTGGGTCCACATCCTTGAGTTTATCAAACCAAAGACAATTTATATTCACCAAAAAAAAAAGATGTGAAATTTCTGAAATGCTTCAAACTACAAACACAGAAGGCTTTGTGGACAATACAATTGACTTACTCATATTTGTAGGTGTAGTTCCCAATACTCATGCAGGGTTTCTACACAGGTAGATTTTTTACTTTAGTTTATCTTCTCTAGGTACCAAAGTTCTTTAGTTCTGGTACATGTGATCTTACGTAACATAGAGGGTCTGTTACCTCAGAAATCTACAAAGTTAATTTTGAAATGGAGACACTTTCTGATTGAATGTTTAACTGAACCACCCTGTACATGCATATGATTAAATAAAAGGGGAAATAAATAAGTATTTTTGACTTCTGATAGAAGTCCTTTGGTACTTCATTGTCAACAAGCAAATTCTGCCTGGCACCAGTGGTTCATGTTTATAATCCTAGCTACTGAGGAAGCTGAGACCTTAGGGCCATGGTTTGAAGTCAGCCCAGGCAAGAAAGTGCTTGAAACTCTTATTTCCAATTAAACACCCAAAAAGCTGTAAGAGAAGCAGTGGCTTAGCTCAGGGATAGTGCCCACACCCATAGTTCAAGTTCAAAGACTGACACAAAACAAAGAAAAAAAAGCAAATTAAATCCTGTGTGGATTCTCTCCTCAGTACATAGCTTTGCATTCTATTTATTTTATGTGATAGAAACATCTGCTTCTTGCTTCAGGAATCTTCCAGGTTAGTAATTACAAGATTGAGATTTGAAGTTAGTCAGAATTAACTCCAGGTCCCAGTGCTGAAATTACTAGTTATATAATCATTAGGCAAACTTCTCTGAGAGCCTATCCAATATTTGTTTTTTAATAGGGGTTGCTGATTATAAATAAATAAATCCTATGGTTGTTATTAGGCTTACAAGCATTAATACTGTGAATATTCAACCCAATATTTGGCATAGAGAAATTCATCAATATGTGTAAAGTAACATAAGAAAGAAAATAATTTTATAGACAACAATAATTTGGCAAATTAAGTGTATTGATTTTTACAATATAAGACTTTCAGCATTTGATCTTATCTGTTAATTTCTAAGGGAAGAATTAGCTCCTCTAGCCTAGGAAAATAAAGTCTTTTTTTTTTCTTTTACCAGATTGCTCTATGTCTGTCACCACCCACTCTCTGGGAACAGAGTTCTTCAATCGATAAGAAGCAAGACTTTTGAAAGAAGAGTCCTTTTTTTCCCTTTGGCAGTGTCTTCCCTTGATTTAGAACCATTACCACCATGGCACTTTAGGTACATTAGGTCGAAACTTTCCCTAGGAAACAATAATTCAATAAGTCCCCATATGTACTTTGGACAAGGCGTCCAACATTATACACTAAATACTGTCCTCTGCTGATATTTGGTTCTACTTTGCCACCAGCTGTTGCTACTGCATCAGATTTGCTCAAAGTCTAGTTCTGTCGTCTATATTTTGAGACTTGGAAATGAAATGTCAGCGGTTCAGTGCCAAAAGCACCACCTAAGGCTATTGTATGATTCAAGTGTTTCCATCTCCTCCTGCTCTTTTGCTTTGAAATCAGTGAGGTTATGTATAATCAAAGAACAAATATGATTGCTCAAAGGAATTAGTGGCTGGTAAATTTAGAACTCACCCCTCCCATGTGACTTCACACAGAGATTGTTTTTCATCTTTCTCTGTGTGTCACAGAGCTCATCTAAATGAGGAGTACAAATGTTTTCAAAGGCAGCTCCACACACAGCTCAAAATGTGAAATAATGGTGAAAAAGAAGTTTACAGTGTATTATCAGTTCCTCGCCTGACTTTCCGCCACACTTGAGGGACTTTAATGATGTGACTGAGTTTTTAAAAAACGGCTCATTAATTGGACAGTTTCATCAGCTAGGAAAGGATATTTGAATATTCATGATATTTAAATGGTAAAGATACTGAATTAAGAAAGACAAGGTAATCAGCATATATTCATAGAATATCCAGTCTATGAAAAGCACTGTTGTACCATTTCGGAGCATGCAGAAATAACTATAAATAGTACGGGCACAAGACTTCACCATCACACTGTAGATAAATAAGGTTTAATTCTATATAACCACAACTCTCAAATACATAAAGCTCTGTGCATAAACCCAGATTAATTATTTGAGGGAAATCCTAGCCAAAGCCTGCATTGCATGTGTCTGGGAAATATGCCATATTAAGTCAAAAACAATCTCTTCTTGTAAATGGTTTTTAGCATAAAGGTGGAAAAAAGTTTAGTAGGAAAATTCCCCAATATCAATTGACAATATTACATATGTGAATGAAAAATTCTGTCAAATTGTAATGTTTGACACAGCTCTGTCTATCCCTGACAATATGTTGGAGGTAGACCATTTCAGCCCAGTCTTACTTCCAGAGTCATTAGTACAATGACATTTTTGTTACCCTAATCAATTCTCAGCTGAAGTTCAACTTCTATCTCTCTGGGACCCATTATTGACTTTGCTACCTTCATATATCCTCAGTTGTGCTAGAGCATGCTTTATATTTTTTGCCTCAGTCCTTGTTTTTCATTATTAACATTTACTTTTATCCCCTTTTCCTACTTTGGTAAAAAAAAATGTAATGTCAATCTCCACACAAAGCATTAGAAAATACCTTTTTAGAGCTGTTACTCATAACATGGCACTTGGTTTATAGTAACAGATTTTATTCAAAGATAAATATACATCATAAGAATCAAATAGGCTCTTATTTATGCAAATTAGAATGAAATAGAGCGCTATTTCAAGGAGAGTACTAGGGATACCACAAGACATAACTGTTTCATTTGTAATTGATCACTTTTGATTTTAAAATATTCTGTATATAAAAGGAAGGCATCTATTTGTCCATGTTGCTCTAGAACCATCTCATGGGTTTTAAAGAGTATTGGTTACTCTCTGAAGATGGATACCACATACAAGATGAAAATAAGTAGTATGGAGCTCCTAGACAAGGGAACTAGAGAATAAAAGATGAGTGTATAAATGTACTATAAGCTGAATCCCATTGAGAATAAGTCAATACACCCTATCAAACTTCTGAGATTTAATTTCACTAAACTTTTGAGCTTCAGTACGATTTCGCCTTCCTCAGTCTATCATGTGAGCCTCTTGGCAATATATGAGATGCTTGTATGCGTGCCTCTGTGTGTGTGTGTGTGTGTGTGTGTGTGTGTGTGTGTGTGTGTATTTGGATACCGATGAGTTTCTTCTTGAGGAAATCAAATACTATTTTGTTGTGTACCTCTGTACTTACTATGGGGTTTGGATTCAATTGCAAAGCAATAAAACTATAGAGAATGGAATAATACTACATTAAAGGATAAGCTTTCAAATATATTCCAAAGAACACAGGGGCTTAAGGGAAATCTCATTACACTTGCTAACTTTTCTAATTCAGGTCAGGTATATAACCTATCTCCTGAGAGGATGAAGAAAGAGATGCTGAATACGGTAGAGTGAGAGCAGCCCACATGGTGTAGAAAATGATGACCCCTTTCTTATTTTGCTTTGTGTTCAGCAAGGATGTGAAGGCTGATCAGTGGGCTGTTTATTGATATTATACTGCAAGTATAAACACTCAATAATAGTGTTTAATGATGTCTATGAGAAACTAGTGCTATTGTTGCTACATTCTTCATCAAGACATTTCAGTATTTTGCATTAAGCTATCTGACTTAGAATTTTTCTCAAATATCTAGGCATTCAGCTATATTAGCCCCCACATGGCTTTCTCTCCTTTCCAATGCACAGTCTAAGATTTATTCATCAGTTTATTCATTATTCATTTATTTAAAAAAAACAAGACATCTTGGGGGAAAAGAAAAGACAGGAGAGCCAGAAAAGTGAAAATTAGAAAGATGACAATGAGATAAATAGCCCTCTAATCCCTCTCTGCTGAGTTCAAGAAACTTTAAAATTTTCATGCATTCTTTAGGACATTCCCATAAGTCCGTCTAAGAGAAAACAAATAAATTGCTAATCACATTCCAACCAGAAAAAGTAATTATTGTTACCTTATATAAGGGAAGCAAAATCCCATTAGAGCTCAGGCATCAAGAATAGCAAGCAACAGAAGAAATAACACTATCTACTGACATATTTTGAAGAAGGTTTTCCTGTTTCTCCAGGACTCACCATCTCACTATTCCCACATCCATTGGTTCACAGGTATAGGGAGTGCAGCTTTTCCATATCTGCATCTCTTCATGTTTACAAACCTAATTAAAAATCCTACATCATTCTTTACCTCATTTACCATGACTTTTTCAATGACCTTTGAGATCATCAAAGTGGCCTTTATTTTGGGGGGCAATAATTAATTAACTCATAGCCATGGATCTGACAACAATATCAGGGAATGATAGTTAATGTAATTCTATGGAGTATGAATTAATGCTATTAACCAATGAAAGATCAATGTTTTCTATCGACAAGTAATGCACTCATTGCCTTACTCCTGTAACTGTCTGTAACTTCTCTATACAGCATCTTTTAAAATAAAATTTTTTAAAAGAAATATTTGAGCCAGGCACCATCATGACTGTAATGAGAGCTGATCAGGAGGCTGAAATCTGAAGATGATGGGTCAAAACCAGTCTGGGCAGAAAATTCTGTGAGACACTTATCTCCAATTAACCACCATAAAGCCAGAAGGAGAGCTGTGGCTCAAGGAACAGAGCACTTGGCTTGAGCATGAAATCTCAGGGAGAGCTCAGGCCTTGAGTTCAAGACCCAGTACTTGCCCCAAAAAATAAATAAGTAAAAAAGAAATACTTGAACATGAGTTGACTATCCTCTGTCATAAAACCAGGACCAAACTTTTATGACTTAAATAATATGAGGCTTTTTTTTTATTGCTGAGTGATAAATCTAAGATCCTAATTCCCTACAAGTTTGAGAATTTCATTTATATATTATAAATATCTATCTCTCAAAGTACAGAAGCTTTAGGATAAAAAAATGCATCTTAAGGAGTCTGGAGGAAGATGGTGGAGGAGAAGCTGGAGGCTAAACAATCTCTTGCATAGAAAGCAGTTCTAGTGTTCCAGTGAACAGTCTAGACTAGAGAATCACTATGCCATCACAGTTTAGAGAGTTTGGCCAGAGAGGAAAACTCCAGGGAGCTTGGTCAAGGAGACAGATCTGAGTAATTGTTGGTGTCTGCGGCAGTGGTAGAGGCTGCTGCTGTGGCTACCATATCAATAGAGAGAGCCCTGGACAAAGGTGCCAGACCACCAGCAAGAACTGACAAGGAGCAGAAATCTTCATCCTGATGATTGCAGACCGTGAACAGCCCACAAACCAAGAGGCTGGCATGAGTACACCCCAAGACATCCTTACTCCTTCTCACAGACCAGCAGTGGGAAAGCAGCCCCTCCCCCACCACTGGAGAAGAACTCCATCTTTGATACTGACAAAGGCCTTGGACTGAGCAGCTAGCTCCAAATCAGGCCTTGAAAGAAAACAATAGGAGGCATTCATTAGGTCACAGGAACATGACCTGATCTGCTGGGCTCAGCTCCACCCAGGGGAAAGTTGCCCGTCCCAGGCAGAGTAAGCTTCTCCCAGAAGAGTGACTTTCTTGACTGGCTAAACAGAGCCAGAGGCTGCCCCTACCCACTGCAGCCTAGGCAGTACACCCGGCAGGAGGAGGAGTAAAAGACAAACAATTGAGGGGGAAAATAGCAGTTTTTTTATACTTACATAATTTTTGTTTCATCTTTTTAAGTTTAAATTTTTCATTTTTTCTTGTTTATTTATCTCTCTCCTTTCATTCTGTTCTACCCATTTCCTCTCTGAGATTAGGGTTTGGTTAAATTCAATCTTTTTTTTCCCCTCTCTATATCCCTCTAATGCTATTTTTCCCCTCAATTTTTCCTAAACCAATTAATTTCTGGTCTGCAGAATCCCTCTTTGATGTTCTTAGCCCATTACTCCTTAGTTGTTTGATGTTGAATAGATTGTATCTGTTGAACTAGATTGTATATGCAGCCATTTTGACTGGGCAACTACAGGACTCTGGTTGATGCTTGCCTTAAAATAGTGTTCTAGCTTGAAATTGGTGTTACTTTCATATCAAAGGGGCAGAACAAACCATAGAAACACAAGAAAAATGACAAGTCCGGGTATCTCACCTCCCACTGAGGATAATCAGGTGACAGACAGTTAATGAGTAATCCAGAGAAAAGTGCCCAAAAAGCTCTACAAACACTACTGGTGAACATGGTGAATGAAAAGATTGAAAAACATAGGGAGCAAGACAAGGCAAACCAAAGATTAATACAGGAACTTCGTGAGCATGATGAGGCTAACCAAAAAATTAAAACAGGAATCTCGTGAGCATGAGGAAGCTAATCAAAGATTAATACAGGAATTGTATGAACAAGCTGAGAACAGTAAAAGAGAAAGACAGGAATTGCATGAGCATGAGGAAGCTAATCAAAGAGTGATACAGGAATTGAGTGAGAATAGACAAAGATCAATAGAGGCATTCATGAAATCCATAAACAGACAGCTGAAAGAATCCAGGGAGACTACAAATGGAATGGTGAATGGAGCCTGTCAGAAGGAAAGGGAGTCCAATGAAACCAAAACTAATCAACTAAGGGATTGGAGAATAAATGCTGAATACCAAATTAAGGAAGTAAATAAGCCCATACAAGATCTAAAACAAAGCTCCAACAAAGAACTTGAAGCCATCAAAGCCAACCAATTAGAAGGAAAGGAAATAAAAAAAACAAAGTAGAAAGTCTTGACAGTAGGTTAGACCATGAAGAAGATTGAATTTCGGGGATTGAAGACAGCCTAGATATTATGTAGAAAGAACATACAACTATCCAAGACAAATCCAAGAAATTTGATAGATCTATTCAACATTTAGAAGATACCATCAGAAGGCCTAATCTGAAGATAATGGGTGTAGAGGAGCACCTAGAGACAAAAGTTAATGTTCTAGGAAATTTATTTAACAGGATCCTAGCAGAGAACTTCCCAAATATGCAAAAAGATAGGCCTATTCAGATACAAGAAGCTTTTAGAACCCCAAATAGAACCAGACCAAAACAGAACATGCCACTGTCACATTATAATCCACACAGGATCAATTCAGACCAAGGAAAGGATCCTTAAAGCTGCCAAAGAGAAAAGATCAATCATCCATAAAGAGAAACCTCAGATTTCTCAGCAGGGACAATTAAAGCAAGAAGAGCCTGGAATGATGTATGCCATGCCCTAAAGGCAAACAAAAGAATACTGTGCCCTCATAAAAAGTGGGAGTTGCCATCCTAATATCAGACTAAATAGACTTCAAATTAAAATTAGTGAGAAGAGATAAAGAAAGTTGCTACATGCTAATTATGGGATCTCTCTTTCAGGAGGATATTTCAATTCTAAATATCTATTCACCAAACAACAGAGCACCCAAATTTATCCAAGGAACACTACTTCCCCTCAAATCTCACATAGATCCAAAAACATTAATTCTTGGGGATTTTAACATACCACTATCCCCATTTGATAGATCAACCCGGTAAAAAAAATCAACAGAAATATCACAGGTCTAAACAACTGCATAGATCAACTAGATTTAACAGACATCTACCAAATATTTCACCCAGCAACATCAGAATGCACGTTTTTCTCAGCAACACACAGAACATTTTCCAAAATAGACCACATTTTAGATGACAAAGCAAACTTGTCCAAATTCAGAAATATTGACATTATACCTTGCATTCTCTCAGACCACAAGGGAATAAAGTTAGAACTCAACACCTAAAGCCACCAAATAAAGTACTGTAACACATGGAGGCTGAACAACACACTGTTGAATCACCAGTGGGTCACGGAAGAGATTAGAAACAAAATTCAAATATTCATGATATTCAACAAAAATGAGCACACACATTATCAGCTCCTCTGGGACACAGCAAAGAAAGTACTCACAGACAAGTTTATAGATCTGAGTTTCTACATGAACAAATTCAAGAGATGTGAAACCAATAACTTAGTGAGACACCTGAATCTCCTTGAGAAAGAACAGCAAGCTAAACCCCAATCCAGTAGAAGGAAACAAATAATTAAAATTAAATCAGAATTAAATGAATTAGAATCCATAAAAATAGAAAGAATCAACAAAACAAAGAGTTGGTTCTTCAAAAAAATTAACAAAATTGACAGACTCTTAACAAATCCTACCAGAAAAAGAAGAGGACACACCCAAATAAACAAACTAATAGAGGAGAATGAAAACATCACCACAGAATATTAGAAGGGAATACTTCTCAAACCTTTATGTTAATAAGTTTGAGAATCTGGAAGTAATGGGCAATTTTCTAGCAAATAACGACATGTTGAAACTAAACCAAGATTAGTTAAACCAACTTAACAGGCCCATATCAAGCTTCAAAATAGAAACAGCAATAAAAGAACTCCCATCTAAGAAAAGCCCAGGACTGGATGGATTTGCAGCTGAATTCTACAAGGCCTTCAAAGCAGAAGTCACACCAATACTCCTCCAAGTCTTCAATGAAATTGAAAGAGAAAGATCACTAGTAAACTCTTTCTATGAAACCATTATAACCCTCATCCCAAAACCAGGCAGGGACTCATCAAGGAAAGAGAACTATAGACCCATTTCTTTGATTAACATCGATGCAAAACTTCAAAATAAAATTTTGGCCAATCGACTTCAACAATTCATCAAAAAAAAAATCATACACCACAATCAAACAGGGTTCATTTCAGGGATGCAAACTGATTCAACATACATACATCAATTATTACAATTCATCACATCAACAAGAGCAAGGATAAGAACCACATGGTTATCTCAATAGATGCAGAAAAAGGATTTGAAAAGATCCAATGCCCCTTTATGATGAAGGCTCTGGAAAAACTAGGAATCCATGGAATATTCCTCAATACAGTAAGGGCTGTATATGACAAATCTACAGCCAGGATTACAATGGCAAAAAACTAAAGCCATTTCCTCTAAAGTCAGGAACAGACAAAGATGTCCACTCTCTCCACTTCTCTTCAATTTAGAATGCATAGCTACAGCAATAAGACAAGATGCAAACATAAAGGGGATCCAAATAGGGAAAGGAGATATAAAACTCTCCCTCTTTGCAGATGACATGCTCTTGTATTTGAAGAATCCTACGGACTCCACTCCCAAATTACTTGAGCTGATTTGAAACTTTGGCAAAGTAGCAGGGTATAAAATTGACCCTTAAAAATCAATGGTTGTCTTTCTTCCATTCTATGTTTTTAGTTCTCTTATCAAAGACTAGCTGGATATAGGTTGGTGGGTTCATTTCTGGGTTTTCAATTCTATTCCATTGGTCCTCAGGTCTGTTCTTGTGCTGATATCAACCTGTTTTGATTACTATGGCTTCGTAGCATAATTTGAAATTTGGTTTTGATATTCCTCTGTTCTTTCTGTTAAGGATCGTTTTGCTATTCGGGGTCTTTTATTGTTCCATATGAATTTTTGGATTGCCTCTTCTATTTTCTTGAAAAATGAAATTGGAATATTGATAGGTATTGCATTGAGTTTGTAGATAGCCTTGGGAAGTATTGCCATTTTCACATTGTTGATCCTTCCGATTCAGGAGCATAGGAGGTTTTTCCACGTTCTAAGTTCAGTTTTGACTTCCCTTTTCAGATTTTTAAAGTTCATCATAGAGGTCCTTCACTTCTTTGGCTAAGTTAATTCCTAGGTATTTTATTTTTGTGGGGCTATTAGGAATGGAGTTGCTTTCCTGATTTCAGCTGCACTCGTCTCATTGTTGACATACAGAAAAGCCATGGATTTTGAGGGTTAATTTTATACCCTGCTACTTTGCCAAAGTTTCAGGCTAGATCCTTATATATCACCCTGCAGCAGAATCAACTCCAAATGGATCAAAGACCTCAGAACCAAAGCAGACACCCTGAAAACATTACAGGATGGAATAGGAGAAACCCTAGGTCTTCTTGGCATGGGACGAAATTTTCTCAATAGAGACCCAAAAGCACAACAAATCAAAGAAATGTTGGACAAATGGGATTGCATGAAATTGCAAAGCTTCTGAATGGCAAAAGACATAGCTAGCAAGATCAATAGAAAACCCATGATTGGGAGAAGATCTTCACTAGCCATACAATGGACAAGGGTTTCTTATCTAAAATATACTAAGAACTCGAAAATTAAATCCCCCAACAACAAATCCTCAAAGAAACAACTGCCGAATAAATAACTAGGCTAAAGATTTAAAGACAAATTTCTCTGAAGAGGACATAAGAATGGCCAATAGACATATGAAAAAACGCTCAACCTCTCTATCCATAAAAGAAATGCAAATCAAAACAACATTGAGATTCCACCTCACCCCGGTTACATTGGCTATAATCAAGAATTCTAATAACAAATGCTGGAGGGGATGTGGACAAAAGGAAACCTTACTGCATTGTTGGTGGGAGTGTAAACTTGTTCAAACACTTTGGAAAGCAGTATGGAGGTTCCTCAAAAAGACTCCACATAGAACTCCCCTATGACCCAGCAATCCTACTTTTGGGCATTTACTCAAATGATCACAAACAAGACCATACTACAGCTACCAGCACAACTATGTTTACTACAGCATTATTTACCATAGATGAGATATGGAACCAACCCAGATGTCCCTCAGTAGATGAATGGATCAAGAAAATGTTGTATATATACACAATGGAATGCTATATCTCCATCAGAAAGGTTATCGCTTCATTTTTTAGAAATAGAAAGACTTGGAAAAATTATATTAAGTGAAGTAAGCCAGGCCCAAAGAAACATAGGCCCCATGGTTTCTCTTGTTTGCAATAACTAGTATAAGTCTGGGTCAAGCAGAAAAAGGTCAAAAGCTATGTACATATGAACCAATACGATGATGTTAAGCGAAATGAAACCCAAGATAGGGACACAAGTGTTTGTTTTTTCTTTCTTGCTATTGTTTCTAAAATATTTATAATGTACCACGTGATTTTTTTGTTTCTTTTGTTTGTTTCCTTCCCCCATGGTATAACCCCTATTCTCCCTGTATTTAATGTTGGTGCCCTGTATTTTGTATATACACTTCTCTAATTTGTGGAGTGGAAGGGGAAAAACAATGAGATGTACAAGACAGTATGTTGAAAAATGAACTTTACAGTTGGGGGGGTGGGCAGGGAGTATAGTTATAGAGGTGGGAGGGAATGGAGAGTAGGGGGAAAACAAAGGAGGAGACAACAATGCTTGATAGGAAACGTACCTATTACCTTGCTCATGTAACTGTAACCCCTCTGTACATTATTTTTCCAAAAATAAAACGTATATAAAAATGCATCTTGATTTTGCAGCTAATGGCTAATGATTTTGTTCAATTTTAGCAAAAAACAATCTGAAAATAAAGTTAAAAGAATATGTGATAACAAATCAGTAATGCAAATAATTCTTTATCATTATACTAATAATTTTATCTAATTTGCTTTAGCAGTTCTCTTCTTTTCTCCTTTATATTTTTGAGGATGATTAAATCAGGGGCTTCAAAATGTTAGTCCACTGCTCTACCAATGAGATATATTGAGATATGCCACAGTTCAAATTTGGTAGTATTTATTTTATACTAGACGTTGCAGTAAAATTATCATGGTCTTACATAGCTGTGTCTCAGAAAGGACCCAACACATTTGTTTGCTCTTCAAGAGCATGTTATTATATGCCTAAACTTTTGGTCTATGTTAATCCATAACCTGAAATTTACACAAATAAATTGAAATAGTGTATTTCCATTCTGGGTCTACAAGAATATCAAATACATATGAAAACACTTTAATAAACTCGTACAGAAATGTCTAAGCATTCCTTATCTGTTTTTCTGGAGAACTTTAAGGAGCATATTACTAATGGACAGATCTCATTTTAGTAGGTTGAGGTATGAATCAGGTCAACTAGTTCAGATAAGTCTCTGTCTACAGCATTAGAATTTCTTATAACAAGAAATAAACACTTACCTAAAAGTTATAATTACCTGTGTTCAAGAACTAGATAGCTAATGAAAGCTTTTGGTGGTTTAAGAATTGTGGCTGTTTTAAGTTGAAAGATTTCAACCTCATTCCAGGCTATTTTGACTGTAGCATAGGATTACAGCTATGTTTTGGTCAGAAGCAATTTCCTATTTCTGTAAGGTAGAGATTCAGTGTTTTCTGGGCATCAGACAGGCTGCAAGAAAAAGGTGTAATGAAAGACAGACTTAAGATTTTATTTAAATGAAAAACAAAGAGAAGTCTCATGATGGAGGCTTTTAGGTCCCAGAACAAGCTCAAAGTCTAGCAAAAAAGATTGAAATTTCTAGGGACTTAGTAAGAAGTAGAATTCAGAGTCAGGATTCCACAATCTATACTGCAGGTGCAGCTTTCCCCAAGAAGTATGGCTGAGGCAATGTTCCATCACAGAGAAGGTTCTTTATAGGTCTTTTCCACTGCAGTGGGCAAAACAGTATTTGCTACTTTTAAATTCCTGAGTGGAGACTGCACATGCTTCTGAGCACTACTAAAGTTTTTAGCTTTAAATTGTTAATACAGCCATCTCTAGAAAAGATACTTCAAATTCTATTCTGCATGCAGGATCAACAAAATAACTATGGGAGGCCAATGCATGATAAATAACCACAAACTCAAACACTCAATTTCTACATTACAGTTCTAGGGTAGTGTTAGTTTAACTTTGAGCTAGAGATGAAGAACTTGGTTTATAGGTAGGGTCTTTGGCTAGAAGCACTGGAAATAACCATTATGGCACCTGACTAAAAAAATACATATTTATAAAAGAGTAGGCACCTGGCAACTGGGGTGTTACCTCTATAAACTACTGAGCTTTGCAAGCAGGCTAAATGTCACTCCTGGAGACAGTATACTGGTGCATAAATGGATTTTCTCCCTCCAAAATGTGATTGCAGAGTACCAAAATTAGCTTCTTGCTGAGAGAGTTAGCCCAATTGAGTTTAAATTCACACGTCATGGACTTAGAACACCTGGAACAAATTGAGTGACATCCTGGCAAGACTGCAACCAGAAATCTCAAAAGGCTTTGGTATCATTAAATACAGATCATTAAATACTGAGTTCTACAAAACCTTTTTCCCCTGTAATAATACCTTTTAGAAATGAAGATTGGATTGTAATCTTACTTTGAGGGTATAATTTAAGTTTTTATTAAAAAATTCTTGAGCCCATATATTTGTGGTGGATTAAGATTTTTTTACACTAGCAAATGAATTTGACTTATGCTAGCAAGAAGGAGTACAAGCTGTAAGTGTTTGATAAATCCAGGTCTACCTCAATATGAAGAATCCATTCTGAGACAGAGCTGAAGATGTTGGAGAGAACCAGTATTGTGCTGTTAGTTCATCACATTTGTGATAAAAAAAAAAGTAGAGAATTTAAACTTTTCATCTTATGAAAGTGACTCACAGATAGATGTGGTGGCACAAATCTGCAATGCCAGCACTTGGGAGACTGAGGCAGGAAGATTGTGAGTTCAAGGTCCGCCTAGGTTGCATTGTCTTGCCCTGTGTCAGAAATACTGCTTCTACATTTAGACTTTAATTTCTCTTAAGGCTTCATCATAAGATCAAGTTAACATTCAAATTTGAGTATCACTGAACATTTTAATGTTATTTTATGTTACTGCTGAATCTCTGACGCACTTTGTCCTAGGATTGGCTGGTTTGGGGTGAGCAAAATAAAGAATAGATACTGATTTGGGGTGTTGGCTACTGACTGTGAATTGAGCTTAATTCATTCATGATTTTATCCAGTTTAGAAAATTAAAATTTTCTAATTTAGCAATAAACTTCTAGCAAGATTAAAAAAGTACCACAATTCTCATTCATATTAACTACAAAAATTGCAAAATGCACATAAATGAGCTTAGTAGTAATGGCCTAGGACCCACAAATGTAAAACCTTATTGAAGTTCATAAGACAAAATGAGTCAATAAAAATCATACCCTATTCATAGACAGGAATTCTTGGTAGTATTAAGTAGAAGTTCCAAATTCCATGAGTAAAGTCAATATAGTTGTGATAGAAACCCATCAGAGCTTGGGAAGGAAATTTGAAAGGATCCGAGGAAAGAATTATTTTATTAGTTATATAAAAATAAAAATTCCTGGAAATACCCAAAAGTTTTTCTTTAACTAGTGAACAATTGCTTCCCTACTTGATAACACAACATATTTTAAGCTCTTTGTACTGATCATGAAAATGGAAAACTAACAGATATAAAGTCAAGAATCCATCAGTATATTTGAGTATATATTAAAACCCAGCATATAAAGGCAAGAATCCATCAATATATTTGAGTATATATGAAAACCCAGCACACAGGAAGTTTCATAGATGCTAGTAATTGATACTACTCTTTTCACAGTTACCATAAAATAATCATTATTAAGTCACAATTATCAATGTCATCATCATACATTCCTAATACATTGTGCTTAGCATTGAGTAAGCTCAGAGTCAATATTGCTTGGATGGAATTGGTCTGAATGAGACATTGTTAAATAACTATACTTTATAACAAAAATAAATCTAGGAACTTTTCAGAAGGTTTTGGACCATTTCAATAGGTAAGTGAAATATGAAAGCTAACAAGCAAGCATAGTGGTAATGCCTAGGTAAATATTATTTTTGACATTACTATTATATTTTTACTAGGTGAAAGGAATATGAAACAGTGATTCACAGTACTTATATAATCCTTGCTACATGTTTTAAATTTATGTTCTGTCTGTAAGAAGATAAATTTGCTTTTCTACACAAACTTCTGTGAGTGCCAAAGGATAGAATACTGTTAATACAGTCATGAAGGCCAGTATCTGCTGATAAAGAATTATTGTCAAATTACTGAGATAGTATAAGAATAATTCTGAAACAAAGTTTATATATATTTTTTATTGGACACCAAGGATCATACACACATAAAGTCACCTTACAATCTGAATGTTTTACCTTTGTTTCATTGCATAAAATTTCATCACACAAATGCACCACAAAAAGAAAAGTAAGGAAAGGTATGGGTAGAAGAAGGGTGAGAATATTGAAGAGGGTGACACTGATGAAGTACATTCTATTCATAAATTGCATGTTAGATGGCAACACCTTTGTACAATTACTTAAAGTAATTTTTAATATGTAAAAAACAAAATTAAGTATTTTTTAAAATATCTGAGTCCAAGTTGTTGTTTTTTAAAGTGGAATCCATTTTATTTCCAATCATATACTACTTATTGTTGGCTTTTTTTTAATAAACTGAAATATTGTTAAGGGGCTGAGTTGAGATAATGTTTTTTTAATAGTTTAAAGCTGGGAAGGTGGCTCAGTGGTAGAGCACTTGCCTTGCATGCCTGAGGCCCTGGGTTCAATTCCTCAGCACCACATAAGCAAAAAGAAAAATGCCGGAAGTGGCACTGTGGCTCAAGTGGTAGAGTGCTAGCTTTGAGCTGAAGAGCTGAGGGACAGCACCCAGACCCAGAGTTCAAGCCCCACAACCGACACACAAAAAAAAGAATATAAATTACTTATGCCCTTAACATGTGACACTTTTGAGCACACATGAGTTTTATTTGCTTGTTTAATTTCTTTCCAGCTAAATCCGAAGGTTTAATCAGTTTGGAGTTGGTGTGCCATCCTGCAGGGGAAATGCATTAGCTGCTGTTAAGAAAGCCTTGTACTTTACCCTTAGATGTACAAGCATTTTCATTCATTGTAGATCACACAGATCACACGGGGGAAATAAATATATATTACTGTAGACTATGACCCAGACATTAAGACATTGATAACATATTCTTTTGTTCTATAGTAGCTCTGATATGGAAAATGAATAATAACTGTATTATATTTCGGTGCCTTCTGTGGATGTCAGGCAAACACTTTCACATATGTGTTATTTTACTTCATCAGATCTAATTTTCTCTCATTTAGATATGATTACCCCACTTTACCTATAATTAAAGAAGATTTGACATAAATATTCAAAAAGTATAATTCTTAGGAGTTTTTTTGTATGCAACTAGTATTGAAATCTAAGTTGAAGCCTCTAAAGTGCACTTTTATTGAAGTCTTCTTAAAACTTTAGAAAAATAACTGCATATCATGTGTTAAAGGAAAGTTCCCCCTCTTACAAAGGAATTGAACAAATTATAAAAGATATTCCACAATTCATTGATATTGAAACACTGGCAATTTTTTCACAAGCTTAGCTTAGAGAAAAACAATGAGAAAACAGTAAGAACAAAAATGAATCTAATAAATCTTATTTTCACGTGAAAGGAAAGAAAATTTTCTCTTAGCAAATATCACCATTTTACATTAGTACAACTTTAGTAATTAAAATATTACTTTCAGGGCTGGATTTATAATCCTAGCTAGTTAGGAGGTGGAGATAGGAGAAATATGATCTGAAGCTAACCAGACTAAAGTTTAAGAATCTAAAATAAGCTAAAAGCAAAAGAACCAATGGTATGTATCAAAAGATAGAGTACTGTTCTTCTGTGTAAGGATCTAAGTTCAATCACCAACACTACCAAAAATATATGCATGCATATTTGTGTCTAGAGAAAGAAATGTGGCAGGAGTCTCTTTAAGATCTAGTTTAAAAAAGTGTTTGGCTTATATAACTGACAAGTTCAGGAGTAGTATTAAGTCTGAGTCTAGAGTTCTGGAAGCTGTCAGCAAAAGTTTAAATATTCCATTTTCAGTTCAACTCTAAAAACAGTTTCCTGGTATTTCAAGGTCTTAATGATACTTAGTGCTTTGTTCTGTGAAAAACATTTCTCACTAAATACCTGTATCAATCTCTACCTGAGGCTCTGATTGGATGAACTTGAAACTTATACACAGCACAAGGACTGCTTTAACAAAACATTCAATGTGTCATGTCCATTTCTGTGCAAGGTTATTAGGTCTGTTTTTGAAGCTAATAAAAAGAAATTAAATCTTAGATGGAAAAGTAATATTTTCAAAATTATAATACATAATAGATATTATATGTAATCAACATTCATAATCCTAATTAAAAATTATCTTCCAAATATCTGTTTTTGTCCATATGAAAGTTCATTTTAAATGTAATGATTCCAGAAATCCTAAGTAACTTTGGGGAAGCATGTATTGGGAGGAAGGGAGAGAAGGAAGCAGGAAGAATTGGGAGCCAAAAGTTCATGTAATTAGCCATCAATAAAAATGTATGTACATATTAGGCGGTCTGTTATAGAAAATGGTAAAAAAAAAAAAAAAAGGAAAGCTAAAAGGAAGAAAATTGGATCCAAAACTGAAATGTCCACACAGAAATGTCCCATTTCAGAAGTTTGTAATGAAAAAAACAATGACAATTTGAATACTCATAGCAGGCAATTGGGAAAAAGAAAAAGAAAAAAAAAGATTTGAAAAATGCTATGTTGTTTAGGAAAATGATAAAGTTTCAATGGAGAGACTATGTCCAAGAAAGCCTTTAAGAATGCTATAGAATGGAGAGAAGGAAAGAAGGTGAATATGCTCATAATGTTCAATGTATACACGCAAAAATGGAACAAGAAAAGGGAGGAGAAGGGGAGGAAGGAAAAACAATGAGGAAGAAATGCATCACATACATCAAGGAACATGTAATGAAGAAACACCTGAAAAACTATTTCAAGATAAAAATTAAAAAGGAAGATTAGTTATCAGAAGAAATAAAGAAATCTATCAATAGGAGACAATTTTATAAATAATCATAAAATGTTCTAGAAAGTATACTGAAAATTACCAGAAGTTCAATATTCAAATACCATTGTGAAAATAACTTCATAATTTAAAAATATGTGAAAGAAATTACTAAAATGAAAAAGAAATCAGTAGAAAAATTAATTGACTAGAAAATAATTAGAAAACTAATAGAAAATTAAAATATAGACTAAGGATCTGCCTAACAAGCATAATGCTCCAAATTCAAATATCAGTACCGCCATAGAGAAAAAAAAATGAAACAGAGTTCATTATTTGGTAGGATTGTATTCTCTTTCTTTTAGGAATTTTCTTAAGACAGGATTAAAGTTTCCACATCCTTACTATTTTCAATCCAGGATGGCATTTATTCTACATAACATTTTCAGGACATTTTATCTCATCACACAAATCTAATAACACCAGTTACAATAGGAAAACAATCACTTCACCATTATATTCAAGCTGTTAGTAAACTTTCCTAAGAATTGAGATTATAAGGCACACTTGAGTTTCTCGAAGAATGATAAAGCTTCCATTCATTTTATCATAGTTCTATAAACTAAATTTTGGCATATATAGTATATAATAAATATGTGGTGTATACTTAAAATGCAAAATTTAGCCACAAAATTTTGGATTTTACCACATTGCTTAGCATATGTGCCTTGTTTTTCTTGTTCAGGAACAAGTGCCAGAATTCTGATAATATAATTATCCCAAATATTTCAGCACACAATTTCAATAAGCAAGCTGTGGTAAAAAAAACTGAACTCTTTATCTCAAGAAATAAAGCTATTAATATTCAGTTTTTTCTAATTCTGCCTTTTCAATCTGTCAAAGAAACTGGTATGAATTATAACACTTTTGAAAATAGCAAGACTTTCCTCTATTTCTTTTAATTGGCCTTTGATTAACCAACTTGTTAATTTTCAAGCCCCATTAGCTAAAAAATGAAAATAATATGAGAAATTGTGAAGGTAATTTCAGGCAGGGCAGAGGATTTTGATAGCCCCTATATGATTAAATAGAAAGTGTACAATTATATTGTTCATGTTGTGACGTTTCACTGTTCCCCATTGGCTTTGGATGACTTGTGTAATTAAATAATTGTATTTGAATGTGCATATACTGGACAAGTGGGTTTAATCAGACACTCAGTTCCAAGATACTGGGATTAATGGGTCTCTTGGGAAAATGTATGTATACTATTATATGAATAAGTGTTGTCTGTAATAAGGAGCTAAGAATCAAAATATTAAAAAATCAGAAAAGATGGAATTCCTAAAGAGAAATATCAAAAGCTCTTCCTTCTTCTATTGACACTTGCCCTAAAAGCCATTATGGAAATTGGCTGGGGGAGAAGTAGAAACCGTGATATGGACACTACTTTCTCTGCACAAAAGTGGAGAAAAGGCCGACTCCTTTAAATCAGAATCAGAATTCATAATTTTAGTCTCCAGGATATCAATGGCCATTACTAAGTCTATGTGTTTCACATTAGTTCATACCAGGACTCTGAATTTAATGCAATTGTAGAAGTGTTTGAGGTGACAGCAGTGCTTAGGATAGAATTATGTTCAAAACTGTTAATGTAGAAACTGATTATCTGGTAGTTGGGGAGCTTGTATGAGATATATCACATTGTTCAATGATGAAAACTATTCCAGAAGAAATAATGGAAAGTACATTTCAGGTGTGGGCAGAATTTATCTATGAAATGCACCAAACATATTTTTAAAAGTCATCAAAGAGTCTCCAGTATTTCCTATGAATGTACATTGGAACTATAATTTTCCAGATAGTTTAGCAAAAAAAAAAAAACTGAATGAGGAAAATCTGAATGGTTTCTTGCATCCTTATGAGAAAATTAATCTAAACAGAGCAATGAATACATAGTCATTTAGCATGGCTTCATGTCCTCACAAAGGGGGATGTAAATTTTTCAAGGCATCATAAATTCAGTGCAAATGGAATTCCTTTTGTCAGCTTTGACTGTCTTCACAGCTTCACATGACCATTGTCTGGCAGTAGCCAAAGACCTGTTTTACAGGCCATCCTGTGTGGCAGGACTTCATTGTACTTATCTTTATCATGTCCCTGATTGGGTCTTGGTTGCTCCCTCAGACACCATTCTAGCTGACAAACTGTTTTACTTACCTACTTGAAGCTTTTCCAGCTTCTTGTTTTCCTTTTGCTTTGCCCGTGCTGTGACATATCAACTTTAGGACCCAATTGTTTTTATTTTATTTATATTGAAAAGGCACTGTGCAGAGGGGTTATGGTTACATAGGTCAGGCAATGGGTACATTTTAAAAAATAGTTTCTCAGTTTTTTCCCCCACCCCACGGATCACTGTTTAATTGTGGCTTGTTGAGGGGGACGTGGGGAAGCAAAAACAAAATGTTTCCCATTCAACTTTGCTATTATCCTCTATAAAACGTAACTGATGGCTGCCTACAGATAACATTCTCATTCTGTAAGAGTGACTATTTTTCAACCTTAGTTCAGATGATTAAAATGACTAAAGGTGACATTATCATGATCAAGCAGGGCAAGGTTCAAATCACCCACAGCAAGGCAAAGTACATAAGACTATACATTTTTACAAAGATCCTTAGATTACTGGTCTCTTAGATTCCCTCTGCTCTGATTCTCATTCCCATTGAGATAAAAGAAGGTGCAATGAAAAATCTGCTTTGGTTGTAGTGTCAAAGCAAGGTGACACAGGGCGCGGGTGGGGAGACGGACAGGGAGAAAAGAATCAAGTCCCCCTGTTGTACTGGAGTCCACAAAGACAATAGCAGCCATCTGACTCTTTTAGAACCCCATTTTCCGGCTCTCCTTCTTTCCTCTTCCATGAAAGTGAGACCAGATTCACCTATTATGCTTTTGCCCAAATAAAGTGGCATGTGTTTGCAGAACATCTTGTTTTCTTCTTATTCATATTTTGACTTGGCATTTATAGCAGTTGGATGAAAAACAGAAAAAAAAGAAAGAAAAGAAAAAGCCACAGTCGGATTTGTCTGCAACAGACAGTCTAATTAAATTGAAGGGGAGGGACAGATGCACAAAGCTACAGAACTGCTCATAATACAAAACATGGCAGATTCAGTTTGGAAAAATCTGGCAAGATACTGCCAACAATTTCTGCCCACTGCGCTAAGCTGAAATACATAATTATGTTAAGTTCTCTTATTTTAATTCCAATTTCATATATATCACTAATGCATCGGAAAGAAGCTTAGAAAGCCATTATTTAGACTGTGATAAAAGAACAATATACCCATGATTCATAAATGCTATAATTTCCTTCTGACTCAGGTTTTTTTTCAATAATAAGAATGTTAGTTTTGAAAATAAATATTGATGCGCAGAGTTTTTATCTTACATGATTCAGAATCAATGACCATCCTTCTTGGCTTTGTATCAACTGGCTATAATCAAGTGTACCATCATCTATTTCTAATATTGCACACTCTTCTAAACATAAACTCCTGTGAAAAGAAGCCACAAAGTTGCCTGTATTCTCGTGCCAAACCCTTTGTGGACATTTTTAGACTCTCACATAGCTGGGGGCTTCCATGGCGTTACTGTGCAACAGTTTGCTAATCTCACATTGCTGTTTCATCCCATCCACCCCCACTGCAGGCCTCGCCACCTTTCAATGTGTAAATTACATTTACACATGTGTAGGTAAGACATGTCTCACACAAAAATCCACTTAAACATTTTTACAACGTTTGTGTGCCTATGTGGATATAATAGTTTCAGAAAATAATAGTTACAAAATTATCACATAACCAAATTCACTGAAGAGCTAACAATGAAAACAACCCTAACTGAAATGAATGTCAGAAAGAATACATGTTGTTAGGAATCATTAGAAAATAGGAAAGGGAGTTCGTTTTTCAACATAGTGTCTTGTACATCTCATTGTTACAATGGGTCAATCTTTACAATTTAGGTTGGGAAGGGGGGGAAAGGGGGAGGAGGGGGCAAGGGGGGGAGAGTGTAGTTGTGGAGGTAGGATGGAAGGGAGAGTAGGGACAAAACAAAGGAGGAGGTAACAATGCTTGATAGGAAATGTACTCAAGACCTTGCTCATGTAACTGTAACCCCTCTGCACAGTATTTTTACAATAAAAAAGTATTAAAACAAAAAAGAAAATAGGAAGGAGAAAAGCTGGCCATAAACTATGTGAGGTAGAGGAGGATGGAAGAAGCTTCATATGAGTGGTAAGATTTCCAGCAACAATACTGAAGCTGGAAAACAGCAGAGAAAAATCCTAACATTGCTAAGGGAAAAGGATGTCCCACTTAGAATCATGTAAGAAGCCAAGTAATTAAAGGTAAAGACTGAACATTCAAATGAAGGCCACTTTCAGCCATGCAAGTCATCAACAAATCTATGTCTACTGGGGGTTTAATCAACAAAGTCAGGAAAGACTTGGAAAAAATTATATTAAGTGAAGTAAGCCAGGCCCAAAGAAACATGGATCCCATTGTTTCCCTTATTTGCAATAACTAGAATATGTCTGAGTCAAGCAGAAAAGGTCAGATAAGTTGATGTTAGTGGAATGAACCCCAAGATAAGTATTGAAATGTTTTTTTTGTTTTTGTTTTCCCTTTCATGCAATTGTTTCTAACATATTTATAAGATGATATCTTTGTTGCTTTGTATGTCCCTCCCCCACGGTGTAACCCATGCTTTCACTGTATTTGATGTTGGTATAATTTGTGGAGGGGAAGAGAAAAAACAAATCGTTCAAATAGGGATACAGGTGGACCCATTGCAACAATGAGATGTACAAGTCCTTATGTCGAAAAACGAACTTTACAACTTTGGTGCGTGGGTGGGGGGAAGATCAGATGGGGGGAGGGAGGAATATGGAAAGGGATGGGAAGGGGAAGCAAAGGAGGAGGCTACAATACTTGATAAGACATATATATACTCGTTATCTTGCCCATGTAATTGTAACCCCTCTGTACAGTATTTTCACAATAAAAAAAAAGAAGAAGTCAAAGTGACAAGTGAACACTGTGGACCCAGGAAAGGGGAAATGCAAAGTAAGAAGGATCAATAAATTCTTTTATATGATATTGTGTAGACACATCTATATATAAAATTCATTCGATCCCAGATTTAAGCCAAAGAAATAACCTGTCCCAAAGATTTCATTCAAAATTTTAAAAATCTAATAGAATAACTACTATGACTGCATAAGATATGATGATAAAATTAGGGGAGAAAAGGGCATGCATAATAAATAAGTATTGAGAAAGCTAAATATTACCAATTGTGAGAAAAAGTAATTATGGCATCATACATGGCTCAGTTGAGAAAGTAATCACATAATTATGTGATTTATAATAAGATACAGAGTAAATACCAACTTTACAGAAATTGTTTTAAGGAAAAAGGTTGGGACAGAAAAAAAGAATAAGCAAAAAAGAATGAGGAAATTCATAACCACTGAAACCAAAAATTTAAAGTAATAGAGATATAGATATAAATAATTTTAAATAAATATAATGTTTATATAAAATGTATATTAAATGTTTATATATTAAATGTTTATATAAAATATATATAATTTATTTAAAATTTTAAATATTTACAAAAATTTATTTAAATATAAATTTTATATAAATATCAATTTTTATATACATATAAAAATTTGAACCTCAGCTAGCATGTTGGGGTCATCTAGCCAATCATTTGGTGAACAACTAGTATCAGAAAGTATGATGGGTGCCAGTGGCTCATGCCTGTAATCCTAGCTACTCAGGAGACTGAGATCTGAGGATCATGGTTCAAAGCCAGCCCTGGCAGGAAAGTCCGTGAGACTCTTGTATCCAATAAACCACCAGAAAATTGGAAGTGGTGCTGTGGCTCAAGTGATAGAGCATTAGCCTGGAGCTGAAGAGCTGAGGGACAGCGCTCAGGCCCAGGGTTCAAGCCCCGCGACCAACAAAAAAAAAAAAAAAAGAAAGAAAGCAAAAAGAAAATATGAGTGTGCATGCACATACATATACACACATATTTAGATCAAACATATTTGTACATGTATTCATGGACTGCTTCCTTAAATCATGAAAAGCATTTGGATGTTCAGATGTTCAACTTCCTGATCAGTCTTTTTGTCAATTTCTGTCCAGTGAGCTTTAATCACTAAATCTCAGCCTACATAGATGTTTGCGGTCTTTTTGATAGTTGAGCATCAGAAACTACAATATTCCTGTATAAAGTTCAGGTATCATCATCACTTGGATCTTCCTGGTGCTGTGACCCTGTACTATGGTGGTAAATTCTTTTGGGAATTCTCTTTGGAATGGTATCCAGTGTGCAGGTAGACTACACAGGGTTCTAGGACTTTCTCCCTTTCTGACAGCTGTAATTTCTCAAGCTAAACTTCAGTTTGTTGTTTTACAAAGTGAAATTAATAGTACTACCTACTTCAGAAGATGATATGTCAAATGAAGTAGGCCATACAATGAGTTTATTGTAGGACTTGGTAAGTCTAACTTGAAAAGAAACGTTAGCTATCACTTACTTTTATTATCCTTCAGGCCCAGTTTGAAGGTATGTCATCACCCCTACAAGTCTCCACTTCCTCCACAGCTTGGACAACTTGCTTTTCCATATTCCTAACCCTCCATGAGCTGGGAGCCCAGGATTTTTATACAAGTAAAGGTGTAGGCCTGTCTATGGCTTTCCAAAGATCTGTAAAACAAATACACAAGGGGGATTACATATGAAAAAATAATTCCAATTTCCTCAGCAGCGTGAATACAAAGATTAGGTCAGTCTCAGCAAAGGAAAAACATCAAATTCCCAAGATAAAATTTTGGCTTTTCATATAGGTCTTGTATAACATTGAGAAAAATAAGTAGAACCTGGAAAACTATGTAAAATTTTTTAATTTGCACCGATTTGTAAAAAAGAAAAGAAAAAAAAAGAAACCATAAAGCAAACATAAAATTTTGAAAATAAGAAAGATTTTCTAGTGGTAAGGACAGCACACATCTTCACAGTAGATGAAAAGTCTTAACATCCACAACTACAATGTAGCTGTAGTTCAACGGCCCTGCATCTGAAGGTTTGTAAAAAATCAAAGGAATCTAGGCATTTTACACTCATTTCAATGTTGCATTGCTTTATTTAAAATAAGATTCTAGGATGGATAAACAATGATGAAATATCTGAAGGATAAGGTATTAAATATCCCCAAATCATGATTTTAACTTGTATAGGATATTTCAGAGATAGATGGATCAATAGACAGACAGACAGACACTCATGCATGCATGCTTGTTCAAGCACACACAGTGCATTTAAGCATGGTTTTAGTCCCAGATGATGTAGTAGTAAAAGATGTATTATGATATTTCAAACTCAAATCTCAATTCATTGCTTATAGTCTCACCTACTATGTAATAATAAAACCACTTACTTAGCAAAATAATGTGTAACGTTTTTTTCCTCTTTGCTCATGGATTGGAATCCAAAAACCAGACTGAGATACAAATAAAAAGAGTACTTAGACTGCCATCTAGTACACATTTTTCTGCATAGCATAATTTCCAAAGCTGATTGAATAAAATCTTTAGCATTGAAACAAATACATGCTTCAGCACAACTGCTCTTTTATGATTTGATATCCTACATATATTTTTGATATTCTATACATATTTTTCATTCTGTAATCTCAATTCTCCTTCTGAGATTCATAAACATTCCAGTTTGTGTATCAGTTTAGTAACAATACATTCACTTGTTCCATATGTAAAATTTTAATCTATTAAGGATTTTCTTCAAAGGCTGTATTTAAAGTATTCTTACTAACTGGTTATTGCCCTTCTCAAGAAAATACACAAAGATTTGAACTAAGAAGCTCTTCAGATTGAAGTTTTATAAAGTGAAGGAGCACACACCACAAGAGGTTGGAAGAATTCAAATGTGCTTGAAATGAACCCAACAAAGCAATATGTCAGGACTTAGTTAGAACACCTACAATGAGAGCTAAAACTGGATCAGTAAATGTTCTGGCTTGGCCTGAGTAAACAGTAAGTTAGACTCCTAACTACTTAACAACAGAATAAGACTAGGGGTAGTGTTCCTTGCCTGTAATCCCAGCTACTAAGGAAGCATAGATAGGTGGATCACAGTCTGAGGTGGGACCCCACGCAAAACTGTAAGGCCCTATCCAAAAAATAACTAATGCAAATTAAAAAAAAATCAGGGCAGGGTTCAAGCACCTATCTACCAAGCACAAAGCTCTGAGTTCAAACCCCAGTATTGGGAAAAATAATAAATATAAAGAAGAATGTCCAGTCCTTTCGCACATTTCTGGAGCTGCTACAGAAATGATAGAAATACTCAACATCACTGTGTGGTTGAAAAGTTGATAAGGTTGTCAAGGATTAAAGTCTAGACAAGTACTGTCTGATGAGGCTAATGACATTGAGCTTAATTTACACATTTTTACTGATCTCTCATTATAACCCAGTACTACACTTTTATGATACAAGGACAAATAAGTCACAGCCTATATTGTGAAACTTTCACCATATGTTGGTGATACAAATTTATAAATTTCTAAATCTTTTAACAGGATAACATGTGGTATAATAGAAAACCCTTTGCAGATTTTCTATTAAGGGTTGTCTGCTAGACAACTAAAATGATCCCTATAGTAATCATATAACTTAAATGTTATTTTAATTACTGACTGTTTTATTGTAAATCAGGTGATTTCAAAATGGAATAAATAACCAAATACTATACAAATTTGTATTTCATTAAGAATTAAAATATTTGAATAAGTAATATAAAATGATAAAATTTCACTAATCACTGTAAAATAGAAAAAAGTATCTAATTTAATGTCAAACTTATAAGTTAATTGTAAAAATATTGTAAAAAGATACTCAATAATTTATTCTTTCAAATCCTTCCATTCATGGTTTGTTAATACATTCTAATCTGTTTTTAGAGTATTTACTTTAGAAAGTTCAAGATAACGAACAATTTTATGCCTTGGAAATTATTACAATGATCCCTTTCAGTTTTTGCAACCATCAGCAACTTTTATTCAGTCATATTTTCTAGCCAACTTTAATTTGAAGACTCTTCCATGAGGTTTTGAATTATAAAAACATGAAAAACAACTATATGTGTTTTTCAAAATATAGAACTTCAGGTGGACTTAAAAAAATTCACTGTGCTTTACTGTGTGTGTTTTTTTTTGGCCAGAAGAAATGTCGAAATATGTAAGTAAAATGTCTAGTTCAATAAATACGAAATGAATTCAATCATAAAGTACCACAGGTAGGCAGCTTGATTTTCTCACAGATTGACAGGCTGATCTCTAAGATCCTGGGGTCAGCAGGGTCAGTTTCTTCTGAATCTGATCAGAGTATACAGATGCTCCTTTCTTCATCTAAATCTTACTTGTTCCTGGATGAAATCTAACTTTTTATATATTTCTAGATTTTTAGTTACTAAATATTAAGAACAAGGATACTGACGCTATGAACGTTATATTTCATGTATCCTGAGACCTTTAAAATATGACTTGTTATTTGAATATCTACAGGTTCATTTTCTTCAACTGAATATTATTGAAAAATGTTACACTATTTATTGTCTAATCAATGTTCTGATATTCTGGAACTCATATATAAAATGTAAACATGTAAAGATTCTTAAAACAGTCCTTGGCCTCGCTGAGTGTTGTATGTATACCCTTAGGACTGGCAGAGATTGAATGACTTGCCTAAGACTATACATCACAGATCTAAGACTAGAAGCTAAGGACTTTTTATCCATCCCTGGTAAATGTGAAAAGAATGTGAATAAGCATATTTTCCTTCCAGTTTAATTATATATAGGCAGAGTTTGCAAACATGTGAGACTATTGTCATTTAATAGACACCACAGAAAACCTTGGATCTTCTGAAAGCATGAAAAGTAAAACTTCATAGTACAAAAAAAGTTTTTTATCAATCACTATTAAAAAATTCTTCCAAATACACCTTTAACTAGCATCTGGCTACACATTTATTGATCAAAGGACCCTTAATAAGTAAGTAAGAGAACACAATTCAGAGTAGAGATTACTTATCCAAAAGTTGAATTCATGCATACACAATTTATAGTAATTTGTTTTTAGAAATCAATCCCCACTCATCCAGTTTTGTGCAAGTTACAACATTAAAATATCTCATTTTGACAAGTTAATGTAACTGTTACTTTTTAGTGCTTGTTGTATGCCAGCTACTAGTAGCATAATAGAAACAGAAACGTATAGGAAAGAGGTACAAAATTGGATACCAAAGAGTAGTTCACCATATATTCCACTCTAGGACAGGTACTATTGATCTAGAAGATGAGGTGGCTATTTCCTGTGAAATCATGTCATTGAAACTTAATTTATATAAATTTACTCAGAAAGGTTACAAGATAATTCTTTCCTTGTGTGAAAAATATATCTGTTACAAATGTTTCTGATTTACTTTTAAAGTTCTGGTTTGTTGGAAGCCAGTAGAGAAGCCAGTCTCATCAGAGGGTGCGGTATTACTTGCCAGGGGTTGCATCTTTGTATTGCTTTGGAAAGTTGAACATGATTTTCATGCAAAACATTCTTAAATGTTATATTAGCATTCCTCCCGAATGCTTCCTCTTTCCATCTGTGTTGATAAGCATTCAAATATGTCCACTAAAGACATTTTTACATTATCTTCCCAAATGTGAGCCAATTTTAATTTAGCAGGCAATTATTTCTAGTGAATGGAAGTTAAATACGTGACTTTTTATCTAATTTACTCCTGTTAATATTAATTCCTAACAAGTAATTGCTTTAGCAACCATAATGACAAAGGGGCTTGTGACAAACCACCTGCCTTCCTGCCACACATGCTGCCACAGTGTTCCTGAACTTAAACTGCCATCCCCGGGGAAGGAAAGACAAGGCATCAATGAGACATTCTGTTCCTGTCTTGTAAAATACATCTTATTCCCTCATAAGACACTCCAGAATTAAGGCAGACGAAAAAGACTCAAACATTTCATGGCTGCAAATTTAAGGAAATGATAAAAAAAGACACCTTTCGAAATGCCATATCTGTGATTCATATCTAGTATTTTCTTTCACACTTGGCTCCTATTCACCTTTTCAAGAAACCTTTATTTCTCTCCCCATCTGTGAGGTAAGGTGACCTTATAGTGTATTGTCTACCTGGAATACTATTGGGAATGAAATGGACTATAAATAAGCGTTGAGAGAGCAGGCATGTTTACCTGTCTCTGCTAAACTGGGATGGATAACCATGCTATCTGCAAAGCAGGCCACATGCGTTCAAGATTCTAATAGCATTTACTATTTGACATCCCCATCGGCTGCTGAACACCACTTGAATGTTACGTGCATGCCGGTGGTCTTAATGACTAGTTTCTGCCTTCAGAACCTAATACAAGTCCTACACATGATCTGATGGCAGAGCATGAACAGAGTTAATGTGTGATTAACACTTGTGGTAGGAACCTGTTTGAGTCAAGATTGTCCAGAAAAAGAAAGAGCCACACCACTGGCAGACATGACTCCAAAGGCTGAGAAGAACCAGATTTTCAGCTGGCAACCTGGACTCAGGAGAGACATTGTATGTTTCCAGACTGAAACGTGCCATGCACCTAGTTCAAGAATGGATTTTTTTTTTCAGTTCATGTCCCACTTCTTGTTTCTAACAGGGGGAGCTTTATCCTACTTGCCTAGCTGAACAGACTTTGTGTTCATTCAAACCTTTAACTGAGTTGTGTGGAGTCATTCACATTAGGGAAGGCCATCTGCTTCATGCAGTCTACTAATTCCCATGCTAATGGCATTTAAAAATACCATCTAGACAACTAGAATAATGACTATTAAAATGTCTGTGCACCCTATAGCCAAGTCAAGTGGTCACATGAAATTAAGCATTATAGAATTCTTTATATGATACTGACAATGGTAACAACTTCAATCAATATAATCCTATCATTATCTGAATGATTTGATTTTGATTATTATGAAAGTGAAAAGATCTTCATTGTACTCAGTGGATTTTTCCCAAGTGCTGAGGATTGTACTTATTAATATTATTAATACAACTTTAGAAATGTGGAGATGATCAGCACACTTTCTGCCCTTGGGATTTAAAAGTCTTATTTGTAAGAGGAGATAAACACACATGAAAGACGACTCATGGTGCAATAAGTCACATAACATCTAAAATTCAAACAGAAAATGCAGAAGAGTACAATAGAAAATGTAAAGCCTTGGAGAGAAGAAGGACTTGAGTTTGAATGAATTCCATGCTGTTTCAAACAGAGCTATGAATTACCATGTACATGATTTTAAATTTCAGGACTGCATTTATGCCACAATAAGATACGATTTACAATAAACT
Source organism: Dipodomys ordii (assembly GCF_000151885.1). Classification (NCBI taxonomy): domain Eukaryota; kingdom Metazoa; phylum Chordata; class Mammalia; order Rodentia; family Heteromyidae; genus Dipodomys; species Dipodomys ordii. Next base: position 23,066,886 of record NW_012267224.1, read on the forward strand.
TTTGTCATTATTAAGGACCGTCACATAGTAAACATCCAATATAATGTCATTATAACCATTTTGTCATTAACATTCTTATACCAGCCATTATGATCACTATGACTTTCATCATTGTGTTATCATTATAATAAAGGTATTGCCATTCTTAAATTGAATGCAGATTTAAAATTTGTTCCTCATGTTGACTATTGTGAAGAATAAATTCCAAGTTGTGAATGTTTATAAATAGCTGCTTTTAGCCAGGTTCACAGTGAGAAGTAGGTACAAAACTCAGAAGAAAGATTTGACAGATGTTTAGCTTGATCAGAAATAAGTACACGTTGAATGCCCGAGCGTTTGTTAAAAGGGATTAGTTCCTTTAAAAAAAAAGAAACCCAGTTCCAGTGGCTCACCTCTTTAATTCCAGCTGTGCTGGAGGCTAGGTAAGCCAAGGAATACTAAGACTCCATCTCAGTGAAAGACACTAAGTGTGGTGGCACATATTTAGCTATGTGCTATGACATGAAGTCTAAGTGGATTAAGTTCCAGGTATGCCCTCAGAAAGGAACAGGGACTGTATCTCAAAACTAATCAGCTTAGAAAAAGGGCTGAGAGTGTGGTTCAGTGGTAGAATGTTTGTATAACAAGTGTAGGTCCATGAGTTCAAAGCCTAAAATTACCAAAAAAGAAAAATAAAAAAGAGGCTTATAAACTTACAAGGAACATATAAAGCAACAAAGAAATCATCTTATGAATATATTAGAAACAATTGCAAGAAAGAAAAAAAACATTTGAGTCCCTATCTTGGGGTTCATTTCACCTAAAATCAACTTATCTGACCATTTCTGCTTGTCTCAGAAATATACTAGTTATTGCAAATAAGGGAAACCATGGGACCTATGTTTCTTTAACCCCTGTTTTCACTGTATTTGATGTTGGTATACTTTGTGGAGGGGAAGGGAAAAAAACAAATAGTTTAAACATGGATACAGGTGGACCCATCGCAACAATGAGATATACAAGTCATTATGTTGAAAAAAGAACTTTACAACTTTGGAGGGGGGGGACAATGCCGGGTGGGGGAGAGGGTGGGTTGAAAGGGATAGGAAGGGGAAACAAAGGAGGAGGCAACAATGCTTGATAAGAAATGTACTCATTATCTTGCCCATGTAATTGTAAACCCTCTGTATGGTAATTTCACAATTAAAAAAAACTTACAAGGAAATACAATTGGTGGTATGCCAGTGAATGCAACTGCATTAATTGAAATACAGTAGATCAAGGGAGAACTCAATATGATTCCTTAGGAAAGAAAAGTCAACATTCAGCAAAATAAAGCACCAGGAAGCTGGTACTGGAAAGGCATGTGGTGGTGTCAGTGGGCAAATGAAGTGGAGAGAAGAGTGGGAGAGACAATGGGAGTGTTCAGTCAAGAATCCAATGTATTGTATTTAAAGAATCCCATAGACTCCACTCCCAAATTACTCAAGCTGATTCAAAACTTTGGCAAAGTAGCAGGATATAAAATTAACCCCCCAAAATCAATGGCTTTTCTGTATGCCAACAATGAGAAAAGTG
>NW_012267224.1:23070632-23111658 GCF_000151885.1 Dipodomys ordii
AAAAAAAAAAAAAAAAAAGATATATTATATTCAAAATTAGTTTGTTCAATGGCAACTCCTTTATACAATGACTTCAAAATAATAATAAAAATGAAGAATTGGAAGTAAGCAATTCGTACTGGGAAGACAGGAATAATGTCTTGAGGACACATCAGAAATTGCCTGGAAGGACCTACCTGAACCACAGACACCAGAGAATAACAATGTAAATTTGCTTGAAAGGCCTTTCTTTTGAGAGGAAAAGGCCAGAGAAGAACCTGCTTCACACTGGGCTGCCTAGAAAGTAATTTCCTCATCTGACCATGCTCAATCACTCAGACAGTACAGGCTGTTGGAGCCATGGTCCAGGGAGGCCCAAGGCCAGCAGATCTGCTTGTTGTCCATATGATGCTGGTTTTATAGAACTGCAGAGTGCAGGAGTTGTAAGGTCAGAAAACAACAACCACCCAAAAAAACTCAGCAGGCCAGCCAGGCCATGTGTATGAGAAGTAGATGTCCTGTGGACAGCCTGTGAGATAATGATGTGAGTAGCTCTGAGAGGGAAGCTGATAAAGCCCTAAGAAGCACCAGGAATTTAGAGATGCAGCAACGTGAACCAACTGGGAAAGAATGCGACAAGCCCTGGCCGAGCCTGCCAAATACAGAGGCTATATGAACTGCAATCACCCCAGAGTGGTTACTGCTGTTCAAACACCCATCACACCACCACATTTTCCAAATGTCCAATGTAGAACTATCAAATTGCTGGGTTTTGCTTTGGTATCTTCTCTCATTTCTATGTCCCTATTCCCATTTTAGGAATGGGAATATGATATCTCAAATACTCTACAACAGAAGTATATAATGTTCTTTCTGAGTTTTACAGGGGCTCAGATTTAAGAGATAGTGTTGAATCTCAGCGAGATTGGATTTTACCCCATTCAGAAATGCTGGAACTAAGACTGCAGGGTCTCTTCATGATAAATAAACTGCATTATGAACTAGACACAGCTTTTCAGGGATCAGGAGTACAATGTGATGATTTAGATAGAGGGTATCCACCCCAAATTTTATGTGCTGAAAGCTTGGACCCTAGCTAGTATCCATCCTTGAAAGACAATTGCATAACAAGGGCTATACCTAGTCCATGGATCATTTGATTGCACTATTGGGAGGTGTGACCCAGTTGGAGGAAGTTGGACCCTGGGACATGTCTCTGGGTGGGGAGCAGATCTTGCTGTAGGCTGCTCTTTGTTTTCTCTTTCCTTTTCTCCCCTACTCCTTTCCCCCTCCTCTATCTCTTCATTCCTCCCTCCCCCTCAGTCTTCCTCCTTATTGTCTTTCTTTCTCCCTACCTCCTGATTGAGGTGAGCAGCTCTGCTGCAATACCCCCTTTCTCATATTCTTATAACAAGAAGACCAAGGAGGCACAGGCTGAGTCTCTGCAAGCTTTCTTCCCCTCAGTTCATTTTCTCATGTATTTTGACAGAAATGGAAACTCTTAACACATATATTAATGGTATAGTTATAATTATTCCTGCTAGTACTGGAAACAATCATTCAGAAGTCACAAGAATGAATTTAAAATGGAAAAATACGGTGGATTTTCCAAAATGCATTTTTTTTCCTTTTTTCATTTGTAGGGGCAAGTAGGAAAGGACTAAATATTATTGGGTTGATAGCATCTAGGGATGGATGATCAGGTCTTGTGTTTGTACATATCTGCTTAATGAGTTGTGAGTTGGTAGCATTTCTCAATTGAATAATTTTAATTAATTTAGTTAATGTTTAATTATTTCATGTCAAATTTAGAGTCAGAAGGATGTAAGTAAAAACTGTAGTTCTCATGCTAGTTTTTTTTTAAATCTTGAACAAGTAATTGATGGTAAAAGTACCTGGCTCATAGAGTATTATGTGGATTAATGAGATATGTAAAGTTTAGTAGAATGACTGTAATTTCATAAAGATTACTGATGAGCCATGTTTTTATAATAGGCTGCTATTCAAAGAGAAAGAATATAAAAGTCTTCCATCTTTTCTCCTTGCTAGAGTCTTTTCTGTTCCTTTTTAGGTCTTGCTACTACCTTAGTAATAGAAAGAGAGAGGAAGAATTGTATCTAATAAGCTTTAAACTTCACATTCTACAATGGTGCCAAAGAAACTGAAAAAAACTTAGAGATAAATGGAAATAAGTATATCAAGTGATAGGCACACTAGAAAGAAAAGGTGAAGTGAAAATCACTTTTGATATCCTATCTTATAACTTATAAATGTAAAAATATGTCTTTGCATTGAGTTACTGAAATTAAAGTGCAGAAAACTTATGCAGCAGAATTTAAATGTATTGAATTCTTATCAGTAATAACCTGACAAAGCCCCATTGTGTTTTTCTAGGACAAAAATTATCATCAGTACAACAGTGTATAAATAAGTTTGTATGGTCGCCTTTTTTCCACTTTTAACCGTTAGAGTGCAAATAATTAGACTCACTGGGAGGGAAATATTTATCAGGATTTTTTTGAGCTATTAGTAACAAGAACATTCTGGACTTAATAATTTCTATGTCAGAATCTTGGGTTCTTCATTTGCAAAGTGTAAAATGTGACTCTAATTTCTACAATTTTCCTAGTGGTCTCACACTTACCTGTATTAGAAATGAACAAAAAAGTTTTGGTAACTCTGTGTCTAGTGAGTCTTAATACCAAAACATAGTACAGCTATTTTAATTCTGAATGACAAAATGAACATTTGTTACCCTTTGATTTTGTTTGCTGTCAAGCCCCATCCAAGAGACCAGAGAAATCTTCTTGATGGATATCTGGGCTGTGTAGAAAAAACTCCTTGCACATTTCAGTGCTGAGGAAAAGTCGTGAGAGATTAAACAGATCAATGTGTTTTTCCATTTATAATTCAACAGGAAAATTCTTTTGGATTCTTTGTTTAATCAGTTCTAACTTTTATTTTCAATTAAAATGTATCCATTTTTTTCATTAAAAAAATAGATTCAACATAAACTTCTCCTTGTGATAGGAAATCCTTGTCTGAGCCATTATTGAGAACACAACATCCTTGGGAGGTTGTTAAACATAGGTATGGAAGAAAATCAAGTTGACATTGCTTTGGCCCTGAAGCTATTTTCTGGAAATAATTTTTAAATACATTCCTGCAATGCTTAGCTGTCAAACACATTTCTTCAAAAAGTAGAAGGTAGGGAAAAAATTAATTCATTGAGAAGTGGTTGTTTCATCTTCATTTCCTTCACATTTTCAACTTGCTTTCCCCCAAGTTCCCTTTAGTGCACCCCTGCATATAGAGGTGAAATAAAGTTACCTGATTTACTCCAAATTAATTCTTCATCTTCAAAGCACATTAAATAATCCTCAAAACACATCTCAGGAGCAGGCATACGTTATTATCATCATGACAAAAATCAGAGGCTTTCTAAAATTAAATAAGTTGCCTGAGGTTCCATCAAGTGATTTTCAGAGCTGGAATATACATATGCTTCTAATTCTCTTTTTAAAGCCTCATGTCTTCCTCTGTTATCCTAATAACAATCCAAGTGTACTTTCTGTATAAATTTTTCTGAAGCAACAGCGTGTTGCAAATCATATTTGTCTAATTGTGGCAATCATTTTGATATGAAAAACTCAATTCTAGTTACAAATAATGCAAATAAAGTAATTTCATCTCTGCATGTTCTAATAGTGGCCAACAGATTTCAACTTTAGGCAGGAGATCAGGAAACATACCGACTCAGGAAAGAAATCTGCTAAGTTGGTTAGCAGATGTGTGTTTCAGAAACCCTAACTTTGATTGGACTCTGTCACAATTGTATTCTAAAGGGTGGAACAATCTTTCAGAAAGAGCAATGGGGAGTTGGGAAAGTTTGAAAATGAAATAAACATTTCCAACAGCATTTGTTGAACATGGAGTCCTTGCTAAGAACTGTATGTGACAAAGGATTAATCACACTCTGAATCCCATGGGCTCAAGCAGTTTTTATTAATATTCACTTCTAAGTAGCTGCAGTCATACTTGCTAATAAAATTTCCAAATAGAGAGCAGGTCATTCTTCCTCTACTCCCTAGAACTCCAGTAACTCTGAGTGTATGTTTTATACCTCCCAACTTAAAGAGCTCTACAAGATGGAGACATGACCTGACACAGAATTAGAAAATTTTGATCCTCAGCTGATAAGCAGCATTTGGTGAGTTAGACTCATGTTTCTGGTCTGCTAATTGGCCAGTTGTATTCATTTGAGGTTGCTGAGCCTCTACACAAATTAAGGTTAATTAGAATCAAGAATGGATCAGCAACCTTAGTACTCAATCTGCTTAGCAGTTCTCTTCAACTCATTAGTTTTCTCAATTTTTTGTGTGCTCCCTTTAGTTCTTCGCACAACTGAAGTACAGCTCTCTGTCTGTTTACATTGTAATCATATCTTGTTATATTATGTGTCATGGAGAATACTTGGGGACAGTTGAGAAATCACAACAGCAGGACCAACAGAATCAACACCTCCAAGGTTCAGCTCATGAGTGCTGTTTTCATGTTTTTGTTTTTACATACTTCTACCTAATCTCTCTACATTTGGTTATTCTGAGTATTCCCTTAGAACCTTAGTACTCCCTAAAACTATCTTGAAATGATCTTCATATAGTCAACTGGTCTAGCTCCCCATCCAAATTGTCAAGAAGACATGTTATTCAAGAATTAACAGATGCACCATTTCCCCAAACCTATACACATTGCACATTAATTCTTTATTGTTTTTGCTTCAGAATTTAGTGTCTCTTACCATACCTCTTACTTCCCAAAGTAAACCATGGCAAGCAATATTGAAGGACATCGTCAGCTTTATTTTAATTCGTTTTGTTGACAAACTTAATTGCAAAGGTCTGACAACAAATTCAACCACTTTTATTCAACACAGCCAATAAGTGATTGAAGTGTCTATTTCTCTTCAGCTACTATGGAAATTAAAATTAGAAATCTGAAAGATAGTTGTTTAATTTGTGAAAATGGAGTCCTTCTAATTCAGGTCTCAGAGATGAAGAAGGCAAACTGAATTATCACCCACAAGAATTTCACTAAAAAGTATGTTTTGTCATTTTTATTTCATAAAATGAAAATAAAAATATGAGGAATATTTGAACTTCAAAAGTAAGAATTTCTTCAGCCTTTAACGTGACTGTCCTTCTATTAGTCCTATTGACAAGGAAAAAGCAATTATATATATATATATATGTATATATATATATATATATATATATAACTACATACTGAAGTCATTTAAACATTCCATAGGTTATGCATACACTGGAGAGCCCCTGTGACACTACAATGCTCTCTTCTTGACATTTCTCTATATCATTTCATCTGATATCTCCTGTTCACTCTTTTCTTCAAACCACTTACCCTCTGTCCTTCAAAACGACACCACATTATGAAGCAGAAATATGTCTCTGTGCTTTTACTTCCTATTTTTACACTAAGAAATTTAACAATAGTTGTTAAATAGTTGTTCCAATATTTTCATTTTCTTATAAAGTTATATTTGTTGATGATTTATCAGCATAAACTATATAAAATACCAAGTCACTTTATCTATAATTTCATATACTCTATCATCATTCTGGCCAAATAATTAAATGTTATGCAAGCATCTGAAAGTTTTTTTAGGATGGGTGCAGATGGCTCACACCTAGCTACTCTGGAGGCTGAGATCTGAGGACTATGGTTCAAAGCCAACCCCAGGCAGAAAAGTCCCCGAGACCCTTATCTCCAATAAACCACGCAGAAAAACAGAAGTGGTGCTGTGGCTCAAGTGGTAATGTGCTAGACTTGAGCTGAAGAGCTGAGGGACAGTGCCCAGGCCCAGTGTTCAAGGCCCATCACCACCAACAACAACAAATAGTTTTTAGAGAGGTGAAGTGTAGTGGTTCCATTATTGAGGACAGTGTAGCTTGGAAGGGATTAATATAATCCTTGTGGGATCACAATCACTATAAAAGAACAAGCCCAGTCCCTGAATTCCTCTTGTTTCCTATTTTTCCTCTGATTTCTCTCTGTCACGTGCCCTGACTCAACAGTGCCATTTTGTGATGTAAACAGAGGACATTTACCATGACTTTAGTGCTATACCTTTGGGCCTCTAAGTTTTGAGCTAAATAAACCTTTTTCCTTTACACACATACACACACACACATACATAAAAATAGTTCTTTAGGATAAAATTATTATGTTATTAGAAGCATCAATGATGCTCAACTGATTTGTGCCAATATAAAATTCATAAAGCTTTCAACTGTTGCATGGCTGGAATCCCTCAGTTATGCAAAATAACCAACATGTACTCGCATTAACATAAAAATATATGAACCCTCCCATCCAAAGTTTTAATAAGTCAAGGGTATGTCAACATAAACATTTTGGATGCATTTGGTGTATGTGTGTGTGTGTGTGTGTGTGTGTGTGTGTGTGTGTGTGTGTATGTATCTATCTATCTATCTATCTATAGTTCTCTAAGGCAATTGGCAATATGAGTATTGGGGATTAAATTCAGGGCATTCAGAGATACTGGTATTGACAAAAAGGCATCCTATAATTTTAATCAACAATTTGCTAAAGTAATTAATTTAGGAACATGGATTTTCCTTAAGATTTTGAACAGATTTATTGAAATATAATGCCCATACCATACGTATGCCTTTAGTTGCGTATTTTATAAGGTTGTGTACAAAATTTAGTGTGTTAAGCTCCTAAAACTCAAACTATCATTACTCAACATGGGGATGCATGTTATGATCTAGTTGTGCTATAGAACCTTTCTCGAGGACATGGCCAGAGCAATTAGAGGATGTTTCTCATTTACTTCTGTCTCACGGATCACAATTTTTGATGACCAAAGCCCCAATTTCTTGAGAAAAACAGTACCATAATTTTAGTCTGTTTTTTACTTGCTATTGATAGGAAGGTTATTTTGATCTTTGCTATTAATTTATCCATTAAACTTGTAATAACATCAATTTATAATAATATCCCAATTATAAATCCAGTAAACATTTCTCAATATACTTGAAAATTGTTTTGATTTAGTTCACCCAATTTACGATTACATTTATCTACTAAAGCATTTAATCTGCATTTAAAATATTTTATAAGTAATTTAACTGTCTCACTGAGAGCTTTCAAAATTCCAATGCAAAATTATGTCCATGTTTTTTGCAAAAATTTCAGAGCTTACTGATTTCCTGAGCCCTTGAGAGGGCTGGGTTGGTACTTGGATGGCTGGAACAGCTGTGTCTACCAATGGAGTGAAAAAATGCTTTTTAGCCGAGGTGTTACACAAAATGTGTATGTTATAGAAGAATTAAAATTTAATCATTTGCTTCATGAATCATGCTATCTTCAGATGAAAGGAAAGAAATCTGTAGAACTAAAGAATATACACACACATATAACAAATTAATCTAATGAATTATATCTTTTATTCCTCCTACAAATTCTACAAAATAGATGACTACTATACAGATAACTATAAAATAATAAAACAAACATTACCCAAACCAAATATAACCTAACTTGTTCTCATTACCTCAAAATAATCTTTTGGGGGTCAAGGATGCATCTCGGTGGTACATTGATTAGTAAAAATGAAGTGCTAGAGTACAAATTCACATTCAGACATATATGCCTCTGAATTTATTCAACTACTTTTAGATTTCTTTTTTTTTTTTGGTGTAAATGGAAAGGGGAGTTCACCAAATACTTTAGAAATTACTTCTTTTTGGTGTTGGTCATGGGCTTGAACTCAAGGCCTGGGAGCTGTTTTGCTCAAGGCTAGTGTTCTAACTCTTGAGCACACTTCCACTTCTGGCTTTTTGGTCGTTAATTGGAGTAATGAGTCTCACGGACTTTTGCGCCTGGGCTTTCAGCCTTCTGAGTAGCTAGGATTACAATGCAGCAAGGAGCACAAATTGCTTTTCTTATTCTATACATACAATTTAAGAACAAATTATTTAGAGATTTTTTTAAATAACTTTTTAGGATTTAAGTAGAATCTTGTGGCCTTAGACAAATTATTTTATTTCCCTTAAACCTCTTTCCTCAACTAAAAAATAATATATTTAGTTCCTTAAAAGGTTATACTGATAGAACACTTAAATACAGTGTTATCCAAATAATAGACGCTCAAGCTACATTAATTGATATTATTTTAAAATTTTGTTTTAAAAGAGTATGTACTTGAATACATTCACTTCTGAAAAGGTGACTTGTTTTTGGCCTGAAGAAGATTTGTAAGGTTTCTAAAGTAATTCTTATAGAGGAAATCTAACATCAGGAGCATTGTAGTATTTCATAACCTATGTGCTCCATCATTGAGATGTTAACATCTGCTCCAAGGAAAATGTTTTTATTTGTATTTAATGTCATTTTAAAATATCTGAAGTTATATTGAGCAAAAGTGTTGCAGGTTAACCTGATCTTACTGTTAGGTGGGCTGAAAAGTCAGTAAAATGGTCCTCTAGTCCTATTCTAAGTCTTCGTCTATCTTGCAAATGATTCTCAATATCTAGTTTCAGAGCCATAGTATCACTGTCTCTTGAAATCTAGAGCCATAGTACCCTCAATAAGGTACAGTACTATAGGTCTCTTAAACTCTATTTCTCTAAGGCTAAACAAATTTTCACATCCTTTCCGCATATTCATTTCTTCATAGATCTAGAATTTGCTTGCTGTTCACCTTCAGAAACCCTGGAGTTACCCAGGTTGTTTTTGCTGCATCATGCCTATTCATCACTGTGTCAGGTCAATTGTCCTTCTTCACACACTCAACAAACATTTTTTGGACACCAATGTTGTTTCTGAATCTATGTTTCTCTTCATTGTTACTGGCAAAGAGTACTATTGTCAATATTCACCTGTCCTCCGGAGAATTTCCACCTCATCCACTCTGCCTCCTTTGTAACATAATCACCAGATAACAACTTCTTTACCAAGCTCACACATGCTCTTCTTCCAAAAGTCACCTGTCATTTCTTATGGACTGTGGATCTCCTATCAACAGTGTTATCATTTTGAATTGGTTTCTCTTCGTAAATGTAAGTTTTATTGAAATGTTCACATGTTCTTGCCTCCATCTATTAATATCAAACTAAGTGTCTCAATGAGTGCCTCTTGTGGAATTTTAACTCTGGCAGAAGAAAAGATGTTTATATACATTGTTGTTTAGATGGTTTCAGAAGTCACTTTTATTACAGAAGAATCTAACAACAAGATCCTGTAAATTCTTTGGGATTAGGTTTTGAAATTGTTGATTTTTGTATGTCTAAATGGTGAAGGTGTTTGGGCCAGGATTTTTCTCAGCTTCAGCACTGACATATGGGCTAGACAATTTTTGTTGGGAGTCGGGAGAGATGCTATCATGAACACTATGGGATGCAGAACCCCAGAGGAATCCCACTGAATGTCAGTAAACCTGTAATCCACATTTATAATGACCAGAAATGCCTCCAGGTATCATTAACAAATGTCCCAGGAGGAATATTAACCACTGATTAAGATATTCCCAGGTTTCCAGAATTCCAGAATCTACTTCTTCTCACATATCTAAAAAAAAAAAAAACATTTTCAGCTCTCATTTGATCAATTGTAAGATTGATTTGATTGAGGGACCTTAAGCTCTGCCTGATACCACCCATGTTGTAGCCCAAACCTCCACCATCACCAGCTTCCTACAATCATCCAGGTCCAATGCATGTCAACACCAACTCTTTTCCTTCATTTTTATCTAAGACTGATGTGTTCGATAGATTTAACACATTGACAGATGAACCAACAGAATTATATTAAATAGTAATAAGTAGTTCCACATCCAATACTGTCATCAATGTTTCTCTGGAACCTCTGGAATCTCCTCCGGAATCTCTCTGGATCCCTATTGCTCTTTCAGCATTTTGTTCCTGTTGGTGCCCTACTCCTAGGCCTTCATCACATCTTCTCTTCTTTCCTTTGCCTTCATCTCCACCCCTTTTTTATCCCATTTCATAAACTCAAAACTCTTATTACCAGGTAAAACAAATATGCTTTGTTGTCTTTTGCACCTTCCCCCCCCCACCATTTCAATCTACAGGCAGTAGGATCCTACCATAGACAATCAAAAAATAAGCACATCAGAATGTTTTTCTTAATATTACAACAAATTAACTAGAAGATGAATGTTGGCACTCCGTAAATGTTTAAGTAGCATCTCCCCTATGAAATTCTCTCCCCTAACTCTACACTTGACTGTTTGCTTTGCATCTTCCAAGTCCTATTTTAAATGCTCCCTCCAGGGATGTCTTCCCTAATGTTCTGATTATATAATGAAGTAGCTCCCCAAGTAGGTTATTCTGTTTCACAGCAGCCTGAGCTTTTCTCTTATTGCTCTTATCAGACTCTGTAATACATAGACATTGGTGGGCAATTGGTCATTCCTGTGTTTTTATTACTATTTAAACTGTATAGGAGAAGTCATACATGTGGTTTTTATGATTATGCCCAGTGTTAAGAGATTAACAGACATATTACTTTGTTAACTAAGAAAATAAATAAATCTATGATATAGAAGCTTGCAGTGCCAATGGAAGCCTGCTATACAATATGCTCAGAGAGTTAATAGTGATAGAATAGGAACCAAATGATATGTCTAAGGTACCCCAGAGAAGACAAGATGAAGCAGTTGCCCAAAAAGATTTCAGGAAATAGTAGCCCTGGTACTTCTCAGCTACTAATGAATCAAAACTGAACACCCCGATAATGAAGAGTAATGGTAGGAGATTTTCTTTTCTATCTGTAGTGAGATGTGTACACAGGAGATTTAAGAAGAAATCTTTAATTCTTTAAAAAGTCATAAATGACAGGAATTGTAAACAACTCCATATTGTAAAGAGTTGCTTCTGCAATCAACCCTCAAAAGCTTCTCAAAATATGAACAAAAACCGAGGGTAGAAAGAAAGAAAAAAAGGAAGTGGGGGAAGCCATTGAAATTTCCCAACAGGGAACTTACATGGAGCAAGCATCAGGCTTCTGCAGGCTCAGACATGAAGCAACTGCAAAAATGGCTTTTGTTCAGACAGTTCAGTCTCTCTAGGCTATCTGTAGTCTTCCCAATCCTGCTGCCAGCATCGATAAAAACATCAAAGTTTTTAAATTCATGCTAAAAGAATTGAATTTGATACCCCAGATTCAAAGATAAAGATAAATTCAAAGATATATATATAATATGAAAAATTATGTATATCACAATACCTTTCTCTGTCTCTGTTTCTTTCCATCTGCTTTGCTCTCTCATGCACATTCACTCAGATACTCAAATACAATATATAAACAAATATACTTAAATTCAAAAAATAAATGGTGTTAGCTCAGTTTAAGCTTAGGCATATAAACTGTCAGAACTGCAAGATACTTTATGAATTTTTACTGATTTAAATTATTTTGTGCATACACATGCACACATCCTATTTTTTAAAAATCAAGAAAAAAAGAAGCTCAAAAAGTATAATTTACAAGTTTCAATCTCGCAAAACAAGGAGCATACACTAAATTCCTTTGCTTGTGTTTCACTGAAATGCTATCCCCAAATTTCTCACAAAGCTTTCTGCACAGTACAACATGAACACTAGAGTCATATTAGAGATAAGGATAATGGAACCAGAAAAAAATAGATCCAGTGTTGCTTGATGGTCATATAGCTATTGTGGAAACGGAACTAAACTCTAACACAGCTGAAAACTGCATACCTCCCACTATTAAATTATAAGGGGTGAAATAAAAAAAGTTAAGAATCATGCAAATATTTTATCTAAAATATTGTTTGAATCAAACTCATAATGAAACTGCAAGATAAACAACATTGTATTATAGCAGTTTGTAAGGGCAAAAGATGTGGTGCTGCCGGTGGCTCACCTGTATAATCTTAGCTACTTGGGAAGCTGAGATCTGAGGATCGAGGTTCAAAAATAGCCCAAGTAGGAAAGTTCAAGAGACTCTTAACTCCAATTAATCACCCAAAAAAGCCAGACATGGAGCTGTGGCTCAAGTGGTAGAGTGCTAGCCTTGAGCAAAAATGCTCAAAGACAACACCCAAGCTCTGAATTCATGCCCCAGGACCAGAACCCTCCCCCTTAAAAAAAAGTTGTGGGGCTGGAAAGATGACTCAGGGGTAGAGTGCTTGCCTAGCATGAATGAGGCCCTTGGTTCGATTCCTCAGCACCACATAAGCAGAAAAAGTCAGAAGTAGCACTGTGGCTTAAGTGGTAGAGCATTAGCCTTTAGCTGAAGAGGTGAGGAACAGTGCCCAGGCCCAGAGTTCAAGCCCCATGACTGGAAAACAAAAAAAAAGTTGTGGTGTGTGCATGAGGACTTTTGAACTGGACTCAGTTAAGAAAAGAAGTCCATTTCTGATCTTTGTGTCTATTTTTCTTATCTTTCTGTTGTCCATATCAGGTTTTTTTTAAGATATCAAGATCATCTTTAATATTTACTAAGTATTCAACAAGAACATTAACATAGTGAGGTAAATAAAACAACTCAAGAAAATCACAAACATAAATGAGTATCTCATTCAATTGGTAAATGACATATAGGTAGATAGTTATATCAAGCTTACTTTTTATTTTACATGGCTTTGAATCTATCCGTAATATTTATGAGTATCTTGGATATTAACCTATCCGTACAACTTGAACATGGGCACAATGCTAGTTTACCACTTATCCTCAAGATACTGAGTCTATCCTTAATATTTTTAAGAATATCTTAAATATAAAATCCAACAAATAGTAAGCTAGTATTCTACCACTTTAAACTGCAGGCCCATTTCCCCATATTGGTTCTTTTATTGTTTTTTTTTTTTTTTGGTTGGTCATGGGGCTTGAACTCTGGGCCTGAGCACTGTCCCTCAGTTCTTCAGCTCAAGGCTAGCATTTTACCACTTGAGCTACAGTACCACTTCCGGTTTTCTGGTTGGTTTATCGGAGATAAGAGTTTCAAGGACTTTTATGCCTGGGCTGGCTTTGAACTGCCAACCTCAGATCTCAGCCTCCTGAATAGCTAGGATTACTGGCATGAGCCACCGATACCCGACTCCCCATATTGGTTCTTAAAGAAGACATTGGCATACCATGAGTTCAATTCAGAAGATATTTGTGTGTGAATTATTTTCAGTAATTATGAAATGCCAACCAAATGTTAATCTGAAAAATGAAGGAAAATATTAAAGAGTCAAGTAGGTCTTTTGGTACCTGTAATTTTGCCCAAGAGCACTGAAACCTCACACATGAGAAAGAGGCTCAAATAGAGCTATGGAACTAAGAGCTAGCTTTGGGAGGTGCAAACTGGAGATGGGACAAGGGTAATTAACCAAAAAAATATACAGAAGGATCTGAGGAAAATGTTCATTAGAACTGTGAAATGTCCACCTGGTCATCTTACCATCAGACTTGCTGGTGTTTGCATTAGGGATATGTTTACATATTCAGGAATTCAAAAAGTTTCTTATCAACAAACTTTGAACAAATGTCATATCTATATTTTTCCTGAAATTAGAAATAGCAATTTTTGTAATTTTGGAAAAAAAGGAGAGTTGAAGAGAAAGCATGAGGACAAATGTGCTACAGAATTTTTTTTAAGTCACATACAGGAATGGCAACATTAATAATAGACATAACCCAAGGCAAGGAAAAAAGTGAGTGACAAACAAACTTAGATGTTGAGAAATCATAGTGAGGAGGTTTTTCGGGGGTTTTGCATTTCTTTGCATAATAAAAACAATTTCTTGCAACACAAATTTGGATAAAAGAACCACATGGAAATAATTAGAAGTTAAGGGCATGACAAGATATTTTTAAAAATTCGCAGTATTCAGCAACTTATTTTTACAACTCTCTAGTACATTTTATATTTTTGCTTATTATATTTTACATGAAATCTCTCTAACATCCTAAATAATACTGATTTTATTCCAACCCATTTATGTTGAAAACTCAAGAATTTCTGACTTAGATATTTCACCTGTAGGTCCTCAAATAATCTGTCTGATTTTCTTCCCTGTGTTCAAACAGTGTTATTTGGGATTATTGAAATATTTCTTGATGGTTATGTACCATCTCCCAACTGTCCAACTTGTATGATGGTGTCACATTGTTCAAGTAATACAATATAGTAATATACTCCTATATTCAAAGACTGTCAATACTTTAATACCTCAATACCATGGGATTTAAGGATTTCCATGGTGGAGCTTAAGTGGTTCCTATGCCCTTATTCTAAGCCATCCCATCAAAATATAATATGCCATTAAAAGTAAGCTGTACTACATCTTTAAACCTATGTTTTTATTTCACATTAACTAACATTAATTAAGTATTAGCATATCCAACTTAGAAAAATGTATTCAGGAACTGGTGGCTGCCGCTTATACTCCTAGCTACTCAGGAGGCTGAGATCTGAGGATCTGGATTCAAAGCCAACCTGGACAGGAGACTATTATCATGAGACTATTATCTCCAATTAAGCACCAAAAAGTCAGAAGTGGAGTGGTGGCTCAAGTGGTAGAGAAATAATCTTGATTTAAAAAGCCCAGGGACAGTCCCCAGGCCCTAAGTTCAAGCTCCAGAACTGGCACACACAAAAAAGTAAAAAATATATTTATGTTAACTTCATGTTAATTATTGTAATTTCAAATTTTAATATTTCTTTTAATATAGCTCTTATATATCTTTTACATAGTTAATATCAACTTTACCAACCCTCAAATAGAAAAATATTTTTTAAAACACTTCAGTTTTCAAACACTAAAGTTCTTAGGATTTTTGATGAAACTGACTTCAGTAGCTAATTCTATAATGTCAACAAATGGCAAGATATCTGATCTGAGTTATGGAACTTGTACTCTAATTTTGTGGTTAGTTTCATTTACATTAAGGTCATATGATCTATTCACTGATATTATTTGGATAACAAATAATAGACATTGCACCTGCTAACCTAAGTGAAATTGAGATTGACTGGAAAGCTATTGGGATCACTTTTAGAATGAAAACAAACATTGAGTCTCCAAACATCAAAATGATAAAAACTCAAAAATCTCTTCTGATTTCTTAATGAAATAAAAGCCAGTATTCCCTGCATTTTAGAGGCCTCTTGTCCTCTAAAAGTGATTTGGAGTAAGTGTTTGAGAGAAATAGGGAGAGAAGTGATTAAAGACCAAAGAAAAGATTTCTGGAGAGACTGCAAGCTCAGCAGAGGTTGGAAATAATGAGTTTATAATGTATTTACTGTCATCTCTTAGGATTTGACAATCAGCAGCAGGGTTGCTGATAAGTAGGCAAAATTATTAGTTTCATGTCTGAGTGCAGGGACTTGAGATCAAGATATAAGAAGAACTAAAAAGAAAAATAAGTATTACTCTAATTCCAGAAAAGAAAGGTGTGATTTAGAGGGTGCTATGATTAGAAATGTAGAAACATGCTCCTTCTAAGAACAGAGCGTTAATGACAAACCACACGACCCTATACTTTCTTTTTGGATGACTTGTGTTTCTGGCATTATTGTCATGCATTTCAGACTTTATTCCCAGGGTTAAAAGAAAGCCTGATAGAAGATAGAGGAGAAGCGGAAGTAGTGGGAGCTTCTTTACAAATACCACTCATCGAGACTTCACAAAATTCTCATCTAGGTGTCATTATTTCTAGTTTATAGAGAAGAAAAATGAAACTTGAACCCAGAGTCCTATAACTAGTAAAAGACAATAGCAAGGTTCGAACCCAAATTAGACCAATTCAAAACTAGTGTTTACACTTGATCCCCAGTGGTTGGTTCAGTAGCATTCAATTATGCATATTTTAAAATCAGCATTCTCAAGTGTTTCAAACACTTTTCTTTCCATTTGAATATCCTATGCAACCTCTGTCCATTAAGTGAATCTTTTGCTCAACAAAAGTTAACAAATATCTACCAAACTGGAAAAACCTCTATAGGCTGAAGCAGATTAAACTATAATTGGTAAGAAAGATCAGCACTGTGCCATCTTCTTGATTTTATCATCCAGAGAAAGAAACCTGGCATTTTCTTGCATGTCTTTCACTTGTCTGTTAGCTCCACTTAAGAAGCCATTTGGTATCTAACTTGGGTTCTGTATTTGTCAAATGGAACAAGGAATCATTACATTAAGTCTGCTGTGGCCCTTGACAATAATCTAAGTTACAATTTTTTCAACTGTTAGAGGTAAATATATAAACAATTTAAAAATGCATTTGGGAGAAATAAGTCAGGAAATCAAGAGTTCTGTACTGTTTTCTTTTAAATAGAAAATCATAATTTCAGGTAAAACCTAGGTTCTGAAACAGTTTATGAAATGTATTGCATTGAACTAAAGTAGAACACAAGGTGATTTTCAAATTTGCTTTGGTAAGAAATGGGAAAATAGCTCACTCTGTATAATGGCCCCTTCTTTGGTAAGAAACATGGTTTACCTAAAGATTCTCACCGTGATCTTCTGTGCCACTAACACTAATTGAAGTTATTTCAAGTGATTCTGTGAAACCAGGAAGTTGGTAACAGGGAAGAAATGGGAGGCTTTCAAAGTCATATAATGACAAAAAGTATTGTAAGATTCTTCAAGTTTTAAATGTCAATATTTTGTCAATTAGCTTTGAACGTTTTCTCTGGTTACTATTTTTTCACATTACATATCTTCCTTTTTCATTAGGGAATATTGCAAATATGTCTAGACAAAAACACTTATTGCATGTGTTAAATGTCTTATCCTAGCCTACATGAAGATAATTTCTCCACAGACAATTTTTCCTGTATGTGATTGTCCATTCTGATATGTGTCCATCTTCTGTCATTTTTTCCACACTTTTTGTTGTTGTTGTTGTTGTTATTGGATGTGAGGTTTGAACCCTGGGCTTGGGCACTATCCTTCAACTCTTCAGCATGAGGTTACAGCACCACTTCCGGTTTTCTTGTAATTATTTGGAGATAAGCATATCTGGCTTGCCCGGGTTGTCTTTGAACTGCGATCCTCAAATCCCAGCCTCCTGAATAGCTAGGATTATAGGCATGAGCTACAGACTCAGCACTTTTACATCCAATTAGAATGGAAGTAAAAGTCCCACATTGCTTATTATGAAATGAAAATTAAACCTTATACTTAATAGAAATCAATAAAATAAAATGGCTTTGTGAGAATGAGAACATACCGGTAAATCAAATTAACTAACAGTATGTTATGAAATAAAAACTATGGCAAGAATTCAAGAAAGCATTTGGCTTTTCACCTGTGTCTTCAAACCTCCCCAGCTGTGTTCATAACCCTAGGCAAACAGCAGAGCTTTCTCTGGCTTCACCCTTCCAAATGCAAAAAAGACTCCATGATTTATGAGGCTATTTAACAATTTTAATGAAAACTTTATGCATGCTCATTATTGCCCAGATATTGAAGATTTAACAAGGACTATGACAAATCAGATCAAGTATTTCCCATTACAGAGCCTCAAAGTTGTAGTCCCCCTATTGCTGGAAGACAATTATTCACATCTTCATTTGTCTACCTACATTTGTTTACTTGCTCATCATTCATTTGCTAGTTTAAATGTAAGGCTTCTGTGATTATCCTCATGAATGGGCATCTACTCCATCCTGTCATTTTCTAACACAAAACTATACCTCCAGTAAAATGAGCCATGTCTCAAAGCATGGTATATTTACAGTAAACTTTTCTGAATAAAGGAATGAATGAGTGATGAACAATATATGTCTTTGTCACTGTTAACTTCCACTGGGGCGCCTGATAATTATTATGCAGAGGTAGTTTTAGATGTCATTTCATTTATATAAACATAAAAAAGAGAACACCTGGTCATGAACACACTTTTCTAAACAATGTAGCCTCACAAACTTCAAGCCATTTGTTTCTCTGCCTTTTCTTTCTACCTGTAGTCTCAAAGGAAAAACTCACTATACAATTAGTCCTGTAGTCCTCATTCTTCTGAGGTGGTTTCTGCCACTAAACAAGATTATTCACTTGCCCCTTAAGGAATGTGATTACCTTTATTTGGAGATTGTTTAATACAAGGTAATTATAGAATAACTAAGATACAAGACTTGAATTATAATCCCCCATTTTAAATTGATCTAAATTGTGATGCATGTTTTTTCTTTCTCACATCTCTAGTTAGATGATGGAGTCAAGTTTTCCTGGAACTCATGCATATGTAATAAAGCAGTGGGTATTAAATAGAAAAGAGGAAATAGACAACTCATGATATCTAATCTATTCCTGGAAGAATTAAATGGTTTTAAATTAATTCAAACTGTTTTTACCATAACATGTTCACAAAAAAAGTTTCTGAGAAAATGTTTAAAAGTGAGTCTTTCCATTCTGTTGTACTATTCACAAGTTTATGAACACTAGTAAAATGTCATTCTAAAAATAATTAAATTGCTCTAACTGCAACTTCACATTGCCACTTTCAGTCCTTGAATTTTTATAGTTCCCCAATGTCTTCTGTGACTGCTTAATTTCTTCATGCTTCAGTGGCCATGGTTAATGTGTGTCACATAGCTGTTGGGAATGGAATGACCTGAAAACTGCCCAAGCCATTGAGTGGAGAGCAAGTTTGAAAAGACAATTAAATAGCAGAGAACATTATAGCAAGGGTCATGTTAAGGCCTTACGCCATATCCTTAGGATTGTGATTAGCATCCAATGTTGCCTGACTCTTTCCATTTTAAAAGTAAACTTATTTTAACTGATATACACTTTTTTTAAAAAATTAAACCTATTACACTAGCTGCCATTTTATGTCCCCACATACATGTGTTAGCATGTTCAATATTCCCTGAGTACCAACCCTAGTCCCCACATGACCCTATTTCTACTTGGACAAGATGAAAGAAACTATCATGGGCCAAGGAAAAACTAACCAAACTGTGGGCACAAACAAGCCATTATTAAGATAGGAAAAAAAGAAAGATGTGGTTCATGGAACAGCTACAACAGACAACTAAGTCAAACAACCTTCAGTACTCCTTAAAGAAGCTAGGAATGAACAAGATCTCTGTGAATATGTTTACGAAACACCAACAGCAATACACTTTAACAACCCTGAAGTTCAAGCATCTTTGGCAGCAAATACTTTGAACATTATGGGCTATGTTGAGACAAAGCAGCTGACAGAAATGCTTCCCAGCATCTTGAACTAACTTGGACCAGACAGACTGACTAGTTTATAGGAGACTGGTTGAACCTCTGCCCAGACAATCTGTGCATGGAAAAATTACCACTTGCTACTGGAGAGGATGAGGAGGGGGAAATTCAGCTCTCATGGAGAATTTTGATGAGACTTCTAAGAACGAGGTGAATGGAACCTGAGTCAACTTCTGAAGAAAATATCACTTGTAGACATTAGGAGAACTGCTATTTATATCAGAACTGCTTCTCAAAATCCGTTTTGTTTAGGGATCTAGATCTAGATATTTAGAGCTATTAAGAGCTCTCTTAGTATTTTTAAATCGAAATCCCTTGGATACTGCAGCTCCTTTCAGTTTTTATGTACACACACACACACACACACACACACACTTCATTCTTTGGAAATAAGCTGATAAAACTGAAGAACAGAGTTTGAAACGAAGGTTAATAAAATCATAAAATTGTTCCTACCATGAGATGATTTTTATATATGTACATATCATATAATCAGTGTAGATATATGGATCTCCTCAACTATGCCTAGACTTTTATGGCAAAGTCCTCCAAATCTTCTCATCTGACTATTCTTGATAGACAGTTACACAATTTCATACCATGCTCACCCTACAGTGCAATACAGCAAATTATGGGACGTATGTTTTGTGTGTTATTTTATTTATATTTCCCTCATCTCCAAAAGAATGTCTTGCTGCTTCAAAGTCAAAGGTGTCTCTACTGTGCTTCAAAGCTCATCACCATCTGGAATTATTCAGTCTTACCTATTATTCCTCTTCTAAAAGACTGGGCCAAAAGTGCAGTTTATCTCTTCAAGAATCCTGAGTGTGGTACCAGTGGCACTCAATCTGTGCACAAAGATTAGCCAATGGAGTGTTCATTCACTGCCTGAGGCAAGGAGTATAAGATGAATCAGTACAAAGTGAGTACTTACACCCCATACTGATGGTGCCCAAGAACAAGGGATTTGGTTAGTTACACTATTCAGTGTTTCTAAACGGCCAGGAACATCATACTTACCTTCAACAAAACCACTCATGGCAACCAATTTGCAATCTGGTAACTGTATGCCAAAATTGATTAGATGCATTACATACCTAGAGATCCCTAAACATTTATTTATATGCCCAACTTGTTGTGAAGATCATTTTAATTTTTAACGAGGATTATCTTTAATTTGAACTAAGCTGATGAAATAAACCTAATATCATTTATTTTATCTATAGAGAAACAATCAAACTCCATGATATAACTTTTCAAAATGCAGCAGTAATCATCAACAAAGTAACTGTGAAGAAGGTGATTTGGAAGAAATACATCCAAAATTTCAAGTAGTCATACTAGATAGTGGTGTTAAAACAACAGTATGTACAAGCTTATGCTCTGGTTAATGGCAAAACTAAAGTAATAAAGCTTAAATGACTCTTAAACTAAAAACAAAGAAGTGTTCAAAAAACAAAGATTACCAGGATAATGAAGGAGGAAGAGAAGGAAGAAGAGAGATAATAAGATTAATAGGGCAAGCTGGGCGCTGGTGGCTCACGCCTGTAATCTTAGCTATTCAAGAGGCTGAGCTCTGAGGATCACGGTTCAAAGCCAGCCCAGGCAGGAAAGTCTGTGAGACTCTTATCTCCAAAAAACTACTAGAAAACCGGAAGTGATGCTGTGGCTCAACAGGTAGAGCACTCACCTTGAGCTGAGGAGCACAAGGACAGTGCCGAAGCCCAGAGTTCAAGCCCCACAACTGAAAAAAAAAAATTAATAGGATGAATGCGATCAAAGTACATTAAATGAATTATGTAACTATCCTAATACATCTTCTTACTTTGTACAATTTAATATATGCCAAGAAAGAATAAAATGTTTTGTAAAATTAAATGTACAAAACTAAAAATTACTCTAAAAAGAAAGGGTAATGAATTTAAATGCTGATAAAATTATCTGTTTTATATTCTAATCATAAGTCATATTTTCCTGTGAATACTTTAGAAGCAACACTTTGGGCTGCTAAACCAGACAATATGCGTGTGTGTGTGTGTGTATGTGTGTGTGTGTGTGTGTGTGTGTGTATGCTGAATTTTTAGTTAAGGTCACTCTTGATAGGGAATCTAAATACCCTTTTGATTATATCAAAATCAATTCCAGAAGCAATTAATAATATGGATAAAGAACAAGGGGAATAAATAAAACAATTTTTATTGCAAGTCAATTTACCCAATATAGAGATATTATTTAGGATGGATACTTCCAGTACATATTCAGTTGGCATATGATTTTCATTTTCCTTACTGGAAACTACAACTAAGTTTTAAATCTATAATATGTTTAGTTTAATCTAGAATTAACCTTGGATATGGGAGTAAGATTGGATGTTAAAACTGTGAAGTCAAAACAGAATTCTAGAGCGATCACCCAGATTTATAAATTTGTGTGATTATTAATTCTTACATTTTATACCTTAATAGACTGTGTTGTTATTTCTTCAAAAAGCTTAGGTGAAGCCAATAATATGTCTTAAAATGTGGTAAAAATTGTGAGTGACTAATACCTTAAGAGTCATACTTAAAACTATTCCTTGTTTCAGGATATAACAAACCTTCTTACAGAGAAGAAAATTTGTGTTTAAAATACTTATGCTTCAGGGGGGAAAAACTCAGTATTCAATAGATATAAGAAATATTTTAAGTCATGCATTGAACATCCACATACATGTATTTGTCTGGTATGTGGTGTTTTAATGTTCTTAATACTTTCAGACAAGGGAAGATAGATGTTTTCTGGAAAAATGTAGTTAATAGTTGTATATGAATTAAAAGTAAAAAAGTAAAGAGAAGTAAGTTGAAATAAGAACTTCTATAGACCGGTAAGATATCACTACTAAGAATTTAATAGATTATTATGTAGGTAGATAGTGGTCTAGAAAATTAATATCTATAAAAATTTATTTTAAAAACACTGAAAATTTTGATAGAATAATTTAAGTTTCTATCAAGAGAATACTCACTGATCAGATATTAATGGCACCTAAAATCAGTTCCTTTCATCCTAAGTTAAATTAAATTTAACTGTAATTTGTAGGATAAATGGCAGTACTGATTCCTGATGAAGGATGGATGGAGGATTAGGAACATTAAGGATAACGATTACAAATACATTTCTTGACTTTATTAAAATTGCCTGAAAGTCATTTGTCTCATCACCTTTCTTATATTTGTGAGAATTAATTCCTTAATTTGACTTTCTAACCAAATGGAAAACTTGAAATATTATTCCTTGTGGATGGTATTACTGACAGTATAAAATGTGTGTGGTACCTTCAAAAGAAAGAACAAAGTCCTTGTTACAATTGATCCTTTATATTTTGATGTTCAGGATGTCTCCTCAAAGAATGAAGTCTATGTTAAATAGCAGGTATCAATGTTTTGCTCATAATTTTAACATCTTGTATGTCACTACAAGTTCAAATAGAGCAGTGATTGCCTATTCAAATCACCAAGTTGCAAGCTTTCAGAGAAAAAACTATTCCGTGTCTTCAATTGAACTCCCTCCCTCAATCACTCTCCCTTCCCTCCCCCAGCCCCTTTATAAAACAGTTTCAAACAAGTTTCACTGCGCAGTTTTCAAACATGGCTATAAAGCACTTTGGGAGCCTTCCCCCTGCTCCACACACTCCATTAGCCCTCCCCCTCCCTCTGGTACTCACGCTGCCCAACAGAACCGGTTGTACATTGATGCCACTCATACTTTTAGTGGATATTAATTTCACAAAGGAGTTTCACTCTGATAATTCACAAAGGCATCTATCATACTTTAGTCTGATTAAACCATAGGTTTCTGTCTCTTGTTAATAAGAGAAAATGTGAGGATACAGAAAGGCCCAGGCTTTGACCCTAAAGAGTTTCTTAGATACTACTAGGCATAAGATACTCACCCTGTCTCCACTAAGCAAATGTCCAGAATTGTGTTTGTTTGTAGACTGCTTTGAAAAAAACAAGGTCACTCTCCTTTGTTTTTCCCCTATCATCCCCTCCCTCCCCACCTCCCCAACTCTCCCTCCTTCCCCCACTACCCCTAAGCTGTAGAGTTTGTTTTCAACATAGTGTCTTGTACATCTCATTGTTACAATGGGTCAACCTGTATCCTTATTTCAGCATTTTCTTATTTCCCTTCCCCTCCCCAAATTAGAAAAATGTATATACAAGATGCAGGGCACTGGAATCAAATACACTGAAAACAGGGGTTATATCATAGGGAAAGAACATACAAAGAAATTTTAAAAAATCACACAGTACATTATAAGTATATTAAAAACAACAGCAACAAAGAAAAAATCCTCTCATGTTCCTATCTTGGGGTTCATTTCACTTAGCATCATCTTATCTGGTCATATTACATAGCTTTTGACCTTTTCTGCTTATCCTAGACATATACTAGTTATTGCAAAAAAGGGAAACCATGGGACCTATGTTTCTTTAAGCCTGGTTTACTTCACTTAGTATAATTTTTTTCCAAGTCTTTCTATTTCCTAAAAAGTGGGGCAGTGTCATTCTTTCAAAGGAGGGGGTAAGAAATGCTTGATAGGAAGTATACTCATTACCTTATTCATGTAATTGTAACTGTATCTTTACAATAAAAAATATATTTAAAATTTCTATTATCAAGATGCATTGTTGAATTGAAACCCTTTTGTACAGCTACTTAAAAATAAAAATAAATAAATTAAATAAATGAAAAAAATTTCCTCTCCTTTTGTATGTTTTCCTCATCAACAACAAAGATAATAAGGTACTACTATGGCAGACCTGAAAATGGATGCCAATACAACAATTAAACAAATTTATGACATCAATGGGTTGAATGTTTCTGTTTAGTCTTCTCCCTATGTATGAAGACTCACTGTAGTATATTTCCTTTCTTGCCATAAATGATACACTGCTGGGAACATGGTAAATATGCAGCCAGGAAATACCTGTGAATAGCAAGAGTTATAATAATACATTGTACCGCACTTTGTGAAGACTGTAATCCCTCCCAGTGCATAGCAATCTTTACATAGTCTTTTGATACCTGCCAAAGTCCAAGAATAGAAATCATCATAGTACATACCAGGGTTCCCATAATGGTAGTATCATTGCTCAATCCTAATCCTTCTGCAATGGCAAGCCATTCTATTTGAGAGTAGCTAAAACTAACTGTAGAATCAGGCTTGAAATAGGTAGGAAAAAAAGTATTAGATAACACATTAAGAACAATAAGAACAAATGTCCTTAAGCCAAAAATATCTTATACATTTTTAACCTTGTACTTGTCTAACCTTATACTTTTGCTCCATCAAAACTGAAATAGCTCAGGGAATTCAAACACTGCTATTTTATCCTTTAGTTAACTGGATGAGTAAGGGGTGGGGAGGAAGAAGTGTTTCAGAGATAAGATCTCCACCTCCACAACTTCTTCCTAAAATTAGAAATTCTCCACAGTGTTAGGAGGCCTAACTTCAGATCTTCCTCCTATATGTGGTACATAATGAAATAAGGTTTTCAAGATTTTATCAATGGCTGACTAAAACAAAAGAAAAGTAGAACAAAATAAGAATATTAGGATAGGGCTGTCTCCTTGCCTGTATTTTCTCTCTCTGGCCTAACTCTCTGTCCTGTGAAGACACACTTGGTGTGATTCTCTGGCTTAGGACTCAAGAAAATGTGGTATATATACACAATGGAATTCTATGCCTCCATCAGAAAGAATGACATTGCCCCATTTGTTAGGAAATGGAAAGACTTGGAAAAAATTATATTAAGTGAAGTAAGCCAAGCCCAAAGAAACATAGGTCCCATGATTTCCCTTATTTGCAATATCTAGTATATGTATGAGTCAAGCGGAAAAGGTCAGATAAGGTGATGTTAGGAAAATGAACACTAAGATATGTATTTTAAATGTTTTTTTCTTCCATGGGATTGTTTCTAACGCAATTATAAGATTATTTCTTTGTTGCTTTGTATGTCCCTCCCCCACAGGATAGCCCCTGCTTTCTGTATTTGATGTCAGTATAATTTGTAGAGGAGAAGGGGAAAAACAAGTCGTTTAAATAAGGATACAGGTGGACCTGTTGCAACAATGAGAAGTACAAGTTGTTATGTCAAAAACTAACTTTACAACTTGGGGGGGGGGAGGATTGGTTGGTGGGAGGAGGGAGGATGGGAAGGGATGGGAAGTGTAAACAAAGGAGGAGGCTACAGTGCTTGATAAGAAATGTACTCACTATCTTGCCCATGTAATTGTAACCCCTCTGTACAGTATTTTCACAATTAAAAAAAAGAATATTAGGATAAAATTGACATAGGTAAATATATATTGAAATGAGTTATATATTAATACTTTATATATTTTATATTATATATATGTTATTTTAAAATTGATTAGACCACTTCACATTATCTCCGATTTTAAAAATATGTATATTTGTGTCACTACTACAGACAGTCTTATTTATTTAGCAAGACCTGCCAATATTATTTATTGTCATGTCAAGAGTAACATGAAGACTACTAGCAGCTTTGAACAAACAGTCCTCTCCTCAGCAAGCAGAACATCTTCATATAAACCACGTGGGTTTGGGAGGTATGTAGGTTAAGAACTTCTATCATCTCTACTACTAACTCGTTCTGAAACCTAGTAACTGTCTTCTGTGCCAGTGATGTTGCCAGTGATGTCATTTGATTTCTTGAAAGTCCTTCTAACTACAGTGCTCATCAATGGCATGCAAAGTTATGTTTATGCTTCCTTTCAAATCTTGGAGACACCAGAAAAAGAATCCCCATGAATCCAGCCAATTGGATAAGAGTAGGAGAAAGTTTCTGCACTATTTTATTTCCCAACTCATCCTACATCACTGCAACCGCCAGGGGCAAGATGTTAAATTCTTTCAAACAAAGCATAAAAAAATTCTTTGTAATCTTTAGAAAAGACTGTATCCTTGTATCCTCTGAAATGCCTGCAAGTTTGTAAAATTTACACAAAGCCCTTATTGAAAAATAATTGGAAGCCACCCACAGCATGCTATTTAAAAAATCTAATTTCCCATCCTTTTTAATTCTGACACTTTTAGCTTTCTTGTGGGTAACTTGGAAATTGAACCACAATAGATTTTTCCAATGTTTGACAATATAAGATGTCATTATATTATTAAAACTCTTTTTTCCATCCTCAAAAAATAATCTAGAATTTCTATTAAATAATGAAAATCTTTTTTACTACCCCCTTATTCATATTTAAAACTTCAAGGACCATATAAAAGTAGTTTGTATCAATTTCTATCTTTCTGTAAATGAAAATTTTAATATTTATAGGTATTGTTACTTCAAAGACCAATTGTTTCCTAAGAGAATCTATGGGATCTACATCAAAGAAAATACTATATTAGCCTTTACAAATAGGTAGGCAATGGACCCATCTAGATTGGATAACAAATTATAAACATATGTAGACATGCATAACATGTTTCAATCAGAAAACAACGTAGATTTCCCTAGAGAATGTTATATACTCTTTTTTTTTTTTTTTTTGTCGGTCGTGGGGCTTGAACTCTGGGCCTCGGCGCTGTCCCTCAGCTCTTCAGCTCAAGGCAAACGCTCTACCACTTGAGCTACAGCGCCACTTCCGGTTTTCTGGTGGTTTATTGGAGATAGGAGTCTCACGATCTCTCCTGCCCGGGCTGGCTTTGAACCACGATCCTCAGATCTCAGCTTCCTGAGTAGCTAGGATTACAGGCGTGAGCCACCAGCGCCTGGTGAGAATGTTATATACTCTTGAAGTACATAACACACTGTTGTTTGATGCAGTGCTCTGTACATATCTGATGGTCAATTTGGTATGCTCATGCTTACTCTTTGTGTAATGAGTTTCTGTTTGCAGGATCAACCTATTGCTGAAAGTGGAGTGCTGAATTCTTCTATTATTACTACCTTACTGAATATTTCCCCTTATTTGTATATTATATACTTAGGTACTCCAATGCTGTGTGCATTTATATATTTACACTTATTATGTATCCTAATGAATTGACCCTTTTACCTTAAGGAATTCCTTTCCTGTCACTTATAGCAGATTCTGATATAAAGATTATTTTGTCTGGTGCATGCATAGTTCCTCTCTTTCCACTGCCATTACTTACCTTTCCTTCAATCTATGTGTGTCCTTTAAAGTGGTATTTTGTAGTCTTTGACTGCAAAACTTCATGTTTACGTTCAAAGTATTGATAGCTAAAGATATACTATTAGCAAGTTGACAATGGTTTCTTTACTGTTTTTGAGTTCCTTTGCTCCTTTCTTCCTCTTCTTGCATTCCTTTGCAATGTGATGTTTTGTTTTATTCTGCTCCAGTTTGGTTTGTATCCTTTCGCTTCATCTTTCCTCTGCCTATAGGTATTTTTATGTAACTGTGCTTATGGCCACTGTGAGGCTCATATAAAATGACTTATAGTTGAGACAATATTAGATGTTAAAATAATAACATCACTTATTATTATACATTTCCTATATCTATGCTGTTTATGTCATGCTTTATATCTCTTCATATTGTACCTTAATTAACAAATTATTAAAGACATAGTTCTTTTAATTATTCTGTCATTTACCCTTTATACTAGCATGTAGTTTTTACAAACTACTAATACAGAAAAAAATAATCTTTATTAGACTACATTTTGACTTAAACAGTGAATAAAATACTCTCAGATGTTTTCACATGAAACATTGGATAAACTCCCCTAAGTTATTTCATATAAAACAGGTCTCTCGCAATGGACTCCCTTAGGTTTTGTTTATAACTCTGACTCTTTTTCGTTTCTAAAAGACATTTTTGCAGGCTACTGTAGTTGGCAGTTGGCAGATTTTGTTTTGCTTGTTTATGTTTTTATCTTTTTCATTACTTTGAGTAATATATATGCATGTATGTGTGCATATTATATCATCCTATTGCAGTATGGCTCCCGTAAGACCGCCATTGAGAATTCTAGTGATAAATTTTTCCTTGTATTGTGATGAGTCTCTTGTTTATTTTCAAAACTCTGTTTTATTGAGCTTTACCAATTTGCTTATAATGTATATTTTGGTGTTTTTGTTTGGGATTATTTTATTTGATTCCTTTGATCTTCATAAACCTGAATGATTAAATTCTTTCTAGCATTTTGGAAGGTTTCAACCAATCTCTCATCAAATAGATGTCTGTCAGTTCTTTCTGTAATCCTACTGAAGTTTCCATAATTACCATATTCATAAGCTGCATTCATAATGCTGTCCATAGGGCTCTTAGGCTTTCTTCACATTTCTCAGTCCTCTGCTTCCTTGTGTTCTTCTAATTAATTTCAAATGACCTATCTTGATTTATCTAATCTTGTCTTCCATGTGATTGACATTTTTGTTGAAGTTCTCTATAGAATATTGTGGTTGAGTTTTTCAATTTGTAAAATTTCCATTTGGTTCACTTATTTATATATTTCATTTCTTTATTAACATTCTCATGTTGTCCATCCATTACCTTCCACATTTCAGCTAACTGTCTGTTTCTTTATTTGCATTTCAATAATTAAGAGGGTACTTTTAATTTCTTTCAAGGCAAGGTCTAGACTTGCTTTGTCATTGGTTAGTGGAACTTTATTCAACTTATTTTTGATGTGATGAAGGAACAAATCCCCCTTCTAGTCTTCACAGATTGCTTTGGCAGGTAGTAAATAACATCTGTTGCTAAGGCTGATGTAATTGCCTCCATGATTATGGGATTGCAGTTGCCTGGGACTGGAATCCCATCCACAAGACCACTGCTGAGTTGTTCACAGATTTTCATCAGTAGGTCCCTTATGTTAAGCAGTCCTGTGTAGAAGGGACTTCCTTTAGAATCTTAGTCAGTAGGGCTGGCTCCTGTGAAAGAAGAATCCACTCATGGAAGGCCTGTCACACAAGCAGATCTAAGTTGTATACGTCCACAGGAAGACTCTTTCTTGGTCCCTGGCCAGGCAGAACTAGCTGGAAGGCTGAAAGCATCAGGAATTGAGTTATGGCCCTGTTTCAAGGTCTACAGCCAAGATTAAGATCTTCAAGTTACCCCTGGGCCATGAATGACCTTATTTTCATCCATGCCTCTCTACAGCAAGGACTACTCATACAATGTACCTGTGGACTGCATTAGCTGAGCAGCGCATATTAGAATGTATGACGGAGATCAAAAAGCCTACTCCAGAACTCAGACAGGCCTGGTAAAATTATTGATGACCTATCAAAACATGTAATATATAGGAATTAAAAGAAATGATCCAGAACTAAATGCAGAAGGAGAAAACACCATTTTTGTAATTTGTATATTTTTAATCCTTTACTTCTCTGAACTAAATCACTTAAATTTCCCTTATTTGGCAGAATGGATGGAAATATTTCATATAGCAATTTCCAAATATGCTTAGGTTAGATTTTTTTTAGCATACTTGGTTATTTTCTTTTCTTCTTCTTATTTCTCTTCTTAACAGAGTAAGGAGTTGAACTTTTCCCTATAGACAATTTACAGACAACTGCCTAGCCGTGGCCCACTTTAGTCCTTACCTATCTGAATTTAAAATACTATCACAAGATTTCTTCTAAATCACCAAAACCTACCAGTCTATTTTTTCTCTGCATTTTTCCTTCTTGCTTATTTTCTTCCATGTATAATATCAATTCAAACTCCTTCTCTCTATGCTTAGAAAGGGAATTTCATCAGCAAAATTGGTGATGATGTTTAAATCTCATTTTTTTAAGATAAAGGAATAAGGATATGGCTTACCTCTTTGATTTTGAAAGAAAATAGCTCTTTACCAGTTGTGGATTCATATGAAAATGGTCCTGTAAAGGGAAGGAATGCTTGAGTTCAGATTTATGTCAATTTGAAAAAGGAAGTACTTATGCTTTCTTCAAACACTCATTTAACACCTTTTGGATGAATACTGTCAAAAAGATATGCTCGTTTTTTAAATAATATGTCCAGCACATAGACAGATACATAACAGAGATTTTTGTCACTAAAGATTCGAACATTGAAACAAAATTGCCAAGGAAAAACTGAATCAGACTAGAAACACAGACTCAGGATAATATTACTCTCTTCTTGCTCCTTGCAATTTTTTTTAACATATCAAAGCTGTAAGTAAAGATCTGTTCATGTCATGTTCAACCTCTTAGCACTCATTTACTTCTTAACAAGGAAAACAAGGTAATGGCTTTTTTTCTCTTTCAATGCCCACCAACACTTTTAATTATCTCAGTAAGGATCTAAATGATTTTGTTGGCTGTATAAAATTGAAGTTTTCCAGTCACAAAATCTATTCACCTCTCTACAAAGACTCAGCTGTCTGTGATAATGTCTAATAAGGTTAACATTCTGTCAGATGAATAAATGAAGACACAAAGAGAGATAGTCAAAGCAAGGGAGAAAATTTGCTATCACCATTCTAATCTGCAGCACTGGGTTTTCTAAAAAATAAAATAAAATAAACAATCATCAGTCACGTCAATTAGTGGCCATGACACTAATCCCCACTTAAAGGAAAAGCAAACCATGGGGGAGAACATAACATTAAACATGTTAGAAAAGAGGTTATGACCAAAGGACTCACTTAAAAATGCTTTGCAGAAATATATAACCAAGACTGCAATAGCTACGTCACAAATGAAGGATGGTGACCCTAATTGTATTGGTTTCTGAAATTATCTATCTAATAAGTACAAAATGATTACTTTCAATATTGGTCCAGGACATTTTATGAGACTCAAAAAAATAAAGGATTGTAGCAAAATGCAAACAAAGTGTGAGCAAATTGGGAGGCAACCTAAATTCTGACATCAAAAAAATGTCTTCACATGGGCTGGGAATGTGGCTTAGTGGTAGAATACTTAACTAGCATGCATGAAACCCTGGGTTCATTTACTCAGTACCACATAAACAGAAAAGGCTGGAAGTGGGTCTGTGGTTCAGGTGGTAGAGTGAGCAAAAGAAGGTGAGGAACAGTGTCCAGGCCCTGAGTTCAAGCCTCAGGACGGGCAAAAAATAAAAACAAATGTCTTCTTGATGTTCTTCAATGCATTTCTTCAGTGTGTGTTGCTCATATTGCTCAAACAGAGCTAAAAAAACCCTACTTATACCATATTATAAGAGGATAATTAATTCTTTGTAATATTGATTATTGTGATATTATTGTGATAATATTGATTAAAGTGATAACATGACTCTTATTTCGTCTCTAGCCCAAACAAGCACTCTTCCACATCTTTGCCAATAAGGCTTCCATCATTCTCACTTCCTTTGAGTCTTTACTCAATAAGTGGCTGAGGGGGTACTGAAGTGTTCACTCATTCCAGACATAGGAATTCTTGGAAGAGACACACTAGCAACATATTTCTCAAATGGTTACTAGAGTGACATTTTGATAGGACTCAGGATTGGAATACAATCTGATCAGCCGGTGTTCACACTGAACATGTTTTACATTTTGAATATAAATATTCACTAGAAGAGTTCAAGTGCTTCAAATCAATAATTATTAAACAATATCAGCAGTCCTTAGTAAGTACTTTTCTATTTCTTTCTTAGTCTGGGAGCAGAAAAAATATTTTTCTTCTAGTATTTCTATAGTTTTCCCTCACAAAGTCAATTTCAAGATGATATATACTTTTTGTATTTGTTTGCCACAATGTGTCAAAGTGTTATTCCTGTCATTTGCTGAATAGACTCTCCTATACCAAATTACTGTTATAATGTGGGGAAAATTAGTTGTTTATCTTTTTTGTTTCATAGATCTTCATGTCACTCTTTATGTCAACATCGTACTGGCTTAATTAGCATAGCTATAAAGAAAGATTTGAAATCAAGGAGTAAGCTTTCTGTTGTTATTAGACTTCTTGATTATAGCCATTCTAACTGGGGTGAGGTGGTATCTCAATGTTGTTTTGATTTGCATTTCTTTTATGGCTAGAGAGGTTGAGCATTTCTTCATATGTCTATTGGCCATTCTTATTTCCTCTTCAAAGAAGTTTCTCCTTAAGTCTTTAGCCGACTTATTTATCCGGCAGTTGTTTTCCTTGAGGATTTATTGTTGGGGATTTAAGTTTTTTGAGTTCCAAGTATATTTTAGATATGAGACCTTTATCCATTGTGTGGCTAGTGAAGATCTTCCCCAAATCCGTGGGCTTTCTATTGATCTTGCATGCTATGTCCTTTCCCATGCAGAAGTTCTGCACCTTCATGCAATCCCATTTATCCAACCTTTCTTTGATTTGTTGTGTTTCTGGATCTCTATTAAGAAAATTTTGGCCTGTGCCAAGGAGACCTAGGGTTTCTCCTACTCCTTCCTGTAATGTTTTCAGGGTGTCTGCTTTGACTCTGAGGTCTTTGATCCATTTGGAGTTGATTCTGGTGCAGGGTGATATATAAGGATCTAGCTTTAGTTTTCTACAGGTGATTAACCAATTTTGCCAGCACCATTTACTGAAGAGGCTGTCTTTCTTCCATTCTATTTTTTAGCTCCCTTTTTGAGGACTAGGTGGCTATAGGTGTGTAGGTTTATTTCTGGGTTTTCAATTCTATTCCATTGTTCCTCAGGTCTGTTCTTGTACCAGTACCAAGCTGTTTTGATTACTATGGCTTTTGCTGGAGGGGATGTGACCAGAAGGGAACCCTACTGCATTGCTGGTGGGAGTGTAAACTTGTTCAACCACTTTGGAAAGCAGTATGGAGATTCCTCAAAAGACTCCACATAGAGCTTCCCTATGACCCAGCAATCCCACTTTTGGGCATTTACCCAAATGATCACAAACAAATGATCACTAAAGCTACCAGCACAACTATTTACTACAGCATTATATACCATAGCTAAGATATGGAACCAACCCAGATGTCCCTCAGTAGATGAATGGATCAAAAAAATGTGGCACATATATACAATGGAATTCTATGCCTCCATCAGAAAGAATGACATCACCCCATTTGTTAGGAAATAGAAAGACTTCGAAAAATTATATTAAGTGAAGTAAGCAGGCCCAAAGAAACATAGGTCCCATGGTTTCCCTTATTTGCAATAACTAGTATATGTCTAGGACAAGCAGAAAAGGTCAATAGCTATGTACATATGACCAGACAAGATGATGTTAAGTGAAATTAACCCCAAGATAGGGACACGAGTGTTTTTTTCTTGCTATTGTTTCTAACATATTTATAATGTACCATGTGATTTTTTTTGTTTCTTTGTATGTTCCTCCCCCACCGTATAACCCCTATTCTCACTGTATTTGATGTATGTGTCCTGCATCTTGTATACACACTTCTTTAATTTGGGGAGGGGAAGGAAAAAACAAAATGCTTAAATAGTGATACAAGTTGACCCATTGTATTAATGAGATGTACAAGCACTATGCTGAAAAACTAACTTTACAATTTAGGTGTGGGGTTGGGGGGGTAAGGGGAGGAGTGTAGTTGTGGAGGTGGGAAGGAAGGGATGGTAGGGGAAAAACAAAAAAGGAGGTGACAATGTTTGATAAGAAATGTACTCATTACCTTGCTCATGTAACTGTAACCCCTCTGTACAGTATTTTTACGATAAAAATGTATAAAAAAGTAAACTTTCTTTTCTACTGTTTAAAATTGTCTTGGTCTTTCAAGATCTATTTCTTTTTTTAATTAATTGAAAATACTGTACAAAGGGATTACAGTTACATGAGCAAGGTAATGACTGCATTTCTTTTTTTTTTTAATTGTGAAAATACCATACAGAGGGGTTACAATTATATGGACAAGATAGTGAATACATTTCTTCTTTTTTTTTTTTTGGTCCATTTGTGGAGTCTGAACTCTGGGCCTGGGCACTGTCCCTCAGCTCTTCAGCTCAAGGCTAGCACTCTACTACTTCAGCCACAGCGCCACTTCCAGCTTTTTTCATTTTTGCTTATGTGGTGCTGAGGAATCGAACCCAGGGCTTCATGCATGCAAGGCAAGTGCTCTACCACTGAGCCACCTTCCCAGCCCCAATACATTTCTTATCAAGCATTGTTGCCTCCTCCTTTGTTTCCCCATACCATCCCTTCCCCTCTCCACCCCCCCATCCCCACCCCCTCCAACCACCCCCATCCTCACCCCCTTATCCAGCATTGTTGCCTCCTCCTTTGTTTTTCCCCTACCATCCCTTCCCTCCCACCTCTTCAACTACACCACTTACCCCCACCTAATTGTAAGGTTCGTTTTTTAACATAGTGTCCTATACAGCTCATTGTTGCAATGGGTCAATCTGTATCTCTACTTAAACTTTCTGATTAAGTTGATCATTTCTAAAGAATACTAACATTTTTGATCTTGTGTCAGTACTAGGGTTTGAACTCAGGCTCTTGATGCTGTTCCATAACCTTTTTGCTTGACTAGTGCTCTACCACTTGAGCCCTCAGCTCTACTTCTGCATTTTGGGCAGTTAATTGGAGATAAGTCTCACTGATTTTCCTGCCTGCACAGGCTTTGCACCTCAATCCTTAGATATCTATCTCACAGCCACTCGTGAAG
Source organism: Dipodomys ordii (assembly GCF_000151885.1). Lineage (NCBI taxonomy): Eukaryota > Metazoa > Chordata > Mammalia > Rodentia > Heteromyidae > Dipodomys > Dipodomys ordii. The sequence goes on from NW_012267224.1 coordinate 23,105,440, forward strand.
AACAGATGACATACTGAAATAGCAAAATGTCATTATGTCCCCTTCTTTGCTTTGATGTTTATTTCATAGCACTGACCAAACTGCTTACACTGTTGGAGGAAATTATGGTAAGTAGATGAAATAGAGATTAGAATAAAGTTGATAGACTATATGTGTTCTGTCCACTGTAATGTTGGTCTTTTTGAAGTAATTGTATGTAGTGATTGGAAATTTTCAGTACTTTGTGGGAAGCTGGCACAATTTAGCTCAGCAGAAGAAGGGCAATTCCTTTGACAGTTTCTAAGGGTTATCTCCTATTACATGAAGAGAGTGTGGCAGCATTTTATTGGAGACAGAATAAGAGGTAAATTTTGGCCTGAAACCCTAATCTCTGGTCCAGGAAAAGTCTTTATTATTTAGCCTTCAGGAAAGTGAAAGTGACAGATTGCAGCTGTCAGACACACTGAGTCCCTTTATGCTTCCCCACTTTCCCCATTCCCATTCAGATAGAGAACTGATTACACTTTGACTTCAGATGTAAAACCAAGATGCTTCATAACCATGTGGGCCCCTTTAGCATGCATAAAGTGTTGCCATGGAGATCAGAATCTGACATCATAATCTGTAATAGCTTCTTGAAAAGAGGTGTCAAGAAGCTGTTAATTCCAATTGCAAGCTCTAAGCCTCCCATTCACTGTTTTTGTTTTTAGTAGAACTTAAAGTTGCATTTTCTGTTTTTCTATCACAATGTTCATCAAAGAACTACATCCATCAATCTCATTAAATCATCTACATTAATAAGTCAACAAATAATCCCTTTACAGACAACACCCTTTAGAATACACTGAACCCACTGAGATAAAACACCTGTAATTTAATTATGAAACCAATAGTAAATTAGGCAAAGGTGGTGAGGACTTCTTAAACTAAGACTATATTGAGGAGAATTTCTTTCTTTTAATATGTTTTTTTTCCTTATGAAACTCAAAATAAACAGTCAAATCACAGTCTACTTTCCATTCTTTAGCTATGCTGGTTGGCCAGCTTTAGTTTCCATGGTCTTCAAGATTAGTACATCATCTTCCTTGGGCAATGGGGTCAAGCAAGTCAGCAGCTAAGGGATTTACAGAGCTGCATAAGTTCACTCTTACATAGATATCTAAAAACCATCACAAGACCTCAGTATTGATGCTATTTAAAAAGAATCATTATCTTCCATGCTAAATCAATATGATGCTTTTTTTAATAGCATGCTTGGTGGTCAACTCCTGTATTGAGAGGGAAAAAATGTTTTTAACATAGTATATATAGCTATTTGAAGACATTTAGGTTAAACAGATTGAGTTTTATATCACAGGTATGGGATGCTTTGATTTTCAAAAGAAAAGTCATACTTAAAAGCCATTCTAATAGGGTGATTATGGCTATCCATTGGCCTGTTTCTGTATACAGCTCTCTGTTCTTGCAATAAAACTGTGTCAGATTAATTTTCTTCAAACGGTTATCCTTCGTGATATGGCTTCCTGCCTAGGTTTGTAGTTCTGAATCCTACTGATTATTTTTTCCCTTAGTAAAAAAATGGATGCAGCCATAAAAGAAGCTTATTCTCTAGTTTGCTGTGATTTTTATGCCTGCTGCCTTCAGTAAAAACAATATAAAACACATTTCAGATATGGGTCCAGCTAAGGAGCATATTCTGGGCTATAGTATTTTAAAGCTTTAACATATTTCAATTACTTTATTTTTCATATTTAAGTTATCCAGCTCATAATTTGTCTTGTTTTTCAAAATGACAATTTCTTGTTTTTCAAAATGACAATTGAAACAGAGTCAATATTGAAAGATTAATTGCAAGTGATGTCCAAAGTCATGACACATTTGGTTGCACTACTGGCACATATTAGTACTGATTGTCTGACCACTTTTTATCACACAAAAATAAAGGCAAGGGAGAGTTATGATCATTCTTGTATTGCCTTAATTTCTTGACTATAAATTGCTTCGCAGTAGTGTGGGATCCTGAATACATATACTATACACACACACACACACACACACACACACACAGTCTTTTAAAAACTGAATTTAACATATACTACACACACACACACACAAGTGTAACTTAAGCTTGCACTTGTTTCAAGTGTGACTTTTCTGTCCTAATAGATAAGCACCTGAAAATCACTCACAATTACCTCCTTTATCACTTCAAACCAACCCCAAATGACTCCTTTTTTGTCTCCCAAATGTACTTTAAAATTGGCTATGTGTTTACCTGTTGAGTGAGTCAGAATATTGTACTACATTTGACTAGACTCTTGTATTAAGAACATGATATTGTAATTAGAAGTTTAATTTCACTTTCCCCTGTCATTATCTACCAATCTCAATATATTTTTTATCAGTTCATAGCCTTTGTCCCAAAGAATAAAGCTGCTGTGTCAAATTCTAGCCTGTACTTTTACTGCTGAAATGTCTGTCTTTCTCTTATCTTTAGTTCCTGTTAAATTCATTGTTTCTTCCTCTCTCTCTTTTAAATACATATCCTAAGCCTGGTAAGTCTGTATTCCAGCTATGTAATTTAGCATTCTGGAAATCTATTCATGATAGCCCTTGTTCTCTCACTTCATTTAATCTAGCTCTCCTTTGATCATTGCTCTTGTAAACCTCACCCTTCAATTATTCCTCTACCTTTATATTACAAATCTCACAGTCTGTGAACTCTTTATGAAAGAATAGCATACCTGACTCTTGGCTTTTGTTGTTTTTATTGTTGTTTTTCTTTTTCAAATCACAAAAGAAGCAACATTTTTCATGTGTTTGATTTCAACAAAATTCTATCAGAAAAAGAGCATGGCTTAAACTATGTTTTAAATTTTATTTTCAGAATCCAAATGGTATCATTGGATGCAGTGCTTATAATTCCTTCAAATTCTCAAAAAGTCTCATTGATAACAACATTGTTGATTTGAGCCTTAAAATACTATATTGTGGTCATATTTTATTGTGGCTCATAAATTCCCTTTCAAGGTCTTCAAAATAATCTCTTCTGTCAAAGTGGCAAAAAATACTTAAAGAGTAAGCAATCATGTCATACTCAGCATGACTGGCTTAAGTAAGTCTCAATCACAGATAATTAGATAAATTGAAACATACTCCTGCTTCTCCTACCAACCATTGCTCATTACCTGTTAAGATTGAGAGTTTCCAATCATCATATGTCTTCGGGTATAAAGAGGTATGTACAAGAGGCCACGAATTTGAGGGTCCAAGGAGTCTACATCTGTGCCTTATTTACTTGTGTGTTAAATCCTAGTAGAGTTATTAGCTCAAAACCATTGTGGAATTCAAGTAAATCTTAAATTTTCAAGCTAAGTGTTTATATAATCTAGACAGTAAGAACATTTCAGATGTTTGGAATTTTGGGCTACCATTCTCGGGCAGCATTTCTGCTTGTTTTTATGGAAGTCAATTATAGTAACATAGCAGTAGACAGAGAAATATATGTAGGAGATGATTTACTAAAAATTAATCTGAATAGATTTAAAAATGTACAAGTAGTGAGATCTTTAAAAAGTTACTTACTAAAGTGCTTATATAAAAACCAAAACTATTATTTGCATTAGTCCTATTTGAGACTTATTTTTCAAATCACTCTTCCAAATATTTTTGATTTTCCACCTTAGTATTTGAGTATCTTTGAATTCTCTCACACTATCTGAAACTCTCCAGAAGAACAGACAGCTTCCCTTTCCACATTTTAAAAGTTACAACCACAACATTCACTGTGGGACAGTTAAAGACACAATGAACCTATGAATTCTGATGATTGGATTTGGAAGTTTGAAGAACACACATTTTGAAATTAAATAATATGTAAAGAGATAAGGTAGGAACCATCTTTAGTGTTTGATTCAAAAACTAAAAGAAAAAAAAAGATGCCAATGAGGCTAAAGCATTATCAGCAGTTAGGAAAATAGTATAAGAACTTTGAATCAGAAAGGATGACATGGCCCCATTTGTTAGGAAATGGAAAGACTTGGAAAAAATTATATTAAGTGAATAGTAAGTGAAGTAAGCCAGGCCCAAAGAATCATAGGTCCCATGGTTTCCCTTTTATGCAATAACTAGTATAAATCTAAGATAATCTTACAAAAAAATCAGAAAAGGTCAAAAGCTATGTACATATGACCATATAAGATGATGCTAAGCAAAATGAACCCCAAGATAGGGACAAAAGAGGTTTTTATTTTTCTTGCTGTTGTTTTTTAATGTACTATATGATTGTTTCTTTTGTATGTTCTTCCCCCAGTATAATCCCAGTTGTTACTCTATTTGATTCTGGTGCCCTACATCTTGTATATACATTTTTCTATTTTGGAGAGAAGAAGGGAAATAACAAAATGCTGAAACAATGATACATGTTGACCCATTGTAACAAGGAGACATACAAGACACTATGTTAAAAAGGAACTTTAAAACTTGGGGGGGGGGAGTGGGAGGAGTTCCGGAGGTGGGGAAGGAAGGAATGGTAGGGGAAAAACATAATCCATAGCATTGTTACCTTATTCCTGTAACTGTAACCCCTCTGTACAGTATCTTTACAATAACATCTTTGCAAAAAAAATTTTTTTGAGAAGTGGGAGATCCTGATCACATAGTAGATTCCAGGCTGATGAGGAGATACCGAAGGGCCTAGAGGGCAGATAGGGTAAATAAGGATATGGATAAGGCAGAGAGAAATCAGCCAGTCTGTAAAGAAATGAGGTAAGGCCAAGTGAGAGAAACAGTAGAAGGGCAGATTAAAGAGAAGGGAATAGATTTGCAATGTAATGTAAAATTAGAACCCAGGTTGGCCAATGATTTGGATTTGTTGAGTAAACATAATCATAGCCAGCACCCATATGTCTATCTTGTGGAAATCTCTTGAAATGAATACTGTTTCTCCATTTTAGCTACGGTGGTGATCCTCTTGCTGTTCCTAGAACAAACAAGCATATTTCCATTGGCATGATCTGTTTTTAATGTTTTTTATTGTGAAAATACTATACAGAGAGGTTAAAGTTACATGAGCAAGGTAATGAGTACATTTCTTAACCAGAATTGTTGCCTCCCCCTTTGTGTTTCCCCTACTATCCCGTCCTTACCACCTCCTCAACTACACCCCCCACCCCTCACCCCCCCCACCACCTAAATTGTAAAGTTCGTTTTTCGACATAGTGTCTTGTACATCTCATTGATGTAATGGGTCACTTTATATACATATTTAAGAATTTTGTTTATTCCCTTCCCCTCCCCAAATTATACGAACATCAAATACAGTGAAAAGAGGTTATATCATAGGGGAGGGACATATGAAGCAACAAAAAAAAAATCACCTGGTACCTTATAAATATGTTAGAAACAATAGCAAGGAAGAAAAACCACTTGTCTCCTTACCTTATGGTTTATTTCTCTTAATATCATCTTATCTGAACTTTTCTGCTTGTCCCAGACATATATTAGTTATTGCTAATAAGGGAAACCACGGAGCCTATGTTTCTTTGGGACTGGCTTACTTAACTTAATATAACTTTTTCCAAGTCTTTCCATTTCCTAACAACTGGGGTGATGTCATTCTTTCTGATGGAGGCATAGAATTCCATTGTGTATATATACCACATTTTCTTGATCCATTCATCTACTGAGGGGTGTCTGGGTTGGTTCCACATCTTAGAAATGGTAAATAATGCTGCAATAAACATAGTGGTGCTGGTAGCTTTAGTATGGTCTTGTTTGTGAACATTTGGGTAAATGCCCAAAAGTAGGATTGCTCTATGTGGAGTCTTTTCTTTTAATGAAATCAATTCTTTTAAATTTCAAAACAATTAAGAAAATTATTCCAAGTCTGGTTTTGTTTTGTTGTTCAAGTTTTCATATGTTGGTAGAAATTAAAATTCCAAAATTTCAATGGATGTTGGCATTCAAGAACATCATCATAGAGACTAATATTGGAGTCCCTTAAGTGCAATTGTTTATTCATTTGTTATTTTCACAAATAAATCAAGATGATTGTATATTTTGTCTATTTTCACTGCTATTGGCTCTTTCTTTTATTGTGAAAATACTGTACAGAGGGGTTACAATTACATGAGCAAGATAGTGAGTACATTTCTTATCAAGCATTGTAGCCTCCTCCTTTGTTTACCTTTCCCATCCCTTCCCAGCCTCCCCCTTCCCCCACCCAATCCTCCCCCCCCC
>NW_012267224.1:23114750-23116113 GCF_000151885.1 Dipodomys ordii
GAGTTTATTAATTTGGGTGTGTTCTCTTTTTCTGATAAGATTTGCTAAGGGTCTGTCAATTTTGTTAAGTTTTTCGAAGAACCAACTCTTTGTTTTGCTGATTCTTTCTATAGTTTTTTGGATTCTAATTCATTTAATTCTGAGTTAATTTTAATTATTTCTTTCCGTCTACTGGATTGGGGTTTATCTTGCTGCTCTTTTTCAAGGAGGTTCAGATGTCTCATTAAATTGTTGGTTTCAGATCTCTCCAATTCGTTGGTGTAGGAGCTGAGAGCTATAAACTTGCCTCTGAGTACTTCTTTTGTTGTGTCCCAGAGGAGCTGGTAATTTGTGTGCTCATTTTTGTTGAATAGCATGATAATTTGGATTTCCTTTCTAATCTCTTCTTTGACCCACTCGTGATTCAGCAGTGTGTTGTTCAGCCTCCATGTGTTACCGGACTTTCTTTGGTGGTTTTTGGTGTTGAGTTCTAATTTTATTCCCTTGTGGTCAGAGAGAATGCAAGGTATAACTTCAATGTTTCTGAATTTGGACAAGTTTGCTTTGTGGCCTAAAATGTGGTCTATTTTAGAAAATGTGCCATGTGCTGCTGAGAAGAACGTGTATTCTGATGCTGTTTGGTGAAATATTCCGTGGATGTCTGTGAAATCCAGTTGATCTATGCAGTTGTGTAGATCTGCAGTTTCTCTCTTGAGTTTTTGCCGAGTTGATCTATCTAGTGGGAGAGTGGTGTGTTAAAATCCCCAACAATTAATGTCTTTGGATCTATGTGGGATTTGAGGGAAAGTAGTGTTTCTTTGATAAATTTGGGTGCTCCATTGTTTGACAAATAGATATTTAGAATTGTAATATCCTCCTGAAGGAGAGATCCCTTAATTAGTATGTAGCGACCTTCTTTATCTCTTCTCACAAATTTTAATTTGAAGTATATTTTATCTGATATTAGGATTGCAACTCCTGCCTGTTTATGGGGGCGATTTGGTTGGTAGATTTTGTTCCAGCCTTTAACATTGAAAATGTGTTTGTTTTTACGGGCAAGATGTGACTCCTGAAGGCAGCACATAGAAGGATCTTGTTTTTTAATCCAACTACACAGTCTATGTCGCTTAATTGGAGAGTTAAGTCCGTTAATGTTAAGAGATAGGACTGAGAGTTATTTGGGAGTTCCTGTCATGTTACCCACCTTCTTGGGGGCTGTATTAACTGGGTTCTTCCTATGGTTCTTGGATTCTCATTTTGGGTGCAGTTTCTTGGTCTTTATTGTGGTCTTGTTGGTTTTCTATGTGTAGGACATCTTTAAGAATCTTTTGTAGGGCTGGTTTGGTGGAGATGTATTGTTTCAATTTTTCTTTGCTATGGAAGG
>NW_012267224.1:23116437-23125681 GCF_000151885.1 Dipodomys ordii
TTCTCAAATCACTTAGTTGATTGGTTATGGTTTCTTTGGACTCCCATTCCTTCATTGGGTTCCATTCAGCATTCCCTTTGTGGTCTCCCTGGCTTCCTTCAGCTCTTTGTTAATGGATCCCATGAATGCCTTTAGTGATCTTTGTGTATTTTCATCCTGCTCTCTCAATTCCTTTATTACTCTTTGCTTAGCTTCCTCCCGTTCATGCCATTCCTGTAGTTCTCTTTGAGTGTTCTCAGCCTGCTCACGCCATTCCTGCCTTTCTCTTTGAGTATTCTCAAGCCACTCACGCAAATCCTGTATCAGTTTTTGAGTAGCTTCCTCACGCTCATGATATTCCTGTATAAACTTTTGGATTGCCTTCTCTCTCTCCCTATCACACTCATACAGAGTCCTTTGTAGGTTTTCAATCTTTTCCTGCATTGACCTTTTGTTTGCCTCCTCTCTCTCCCTATCACGCTCATACAGAGTCCTTTGAAGGTTTTCAGTCTTTTCATTTATCATGTTTGCCAGCAGTGTTTGTAGAGCTATTTGGGAACTCTCCTCTGGATTATTCATTATCTGTTCTGTCCCCTGATTATCATGATTGGGAGTTGAGATACCCGGACTTGCCATTTTTCTTGTGTTTTTCTGGCTTACTCTGCCCATTTGAGATGAAAATAGCACCAGTTTTGTGCTAGAACACTAACTTAAGGCAAGCATCAACCAAAGTCTGAATGTGCACAGTCAATAGTCTGCAGATACAATCTAGTTCAACAGATACAGAGGTTAGGCTCCTGTGACCTGCTAAATGACACTAGTTTACTTCCAAGGCCTGATTGGAGCTAGCAGCTCTGCCGAGCTTTGTGGGTATCCAAGATGGAGATCTCCGGTACTGGGCGGGGGAGGGAGAGGTGGCCTTCCCTCCTCTGCTCCCTGAGAAGGAGTGAGGACGTCAGGCTTCTACTCACGCCGAGTCTTGGTTCCTGGGTCGTCTCTGGTCTGCGAACTACAGGATGAAGATGTCCGCTCCTTGTCGGTTCTTGCTAGTGTTAAGTAGAGTCCACTTGCGTGCTGCATCTGGCTCCTTCGTCCCGGACTCTCTGTGATTCAGATATGGCTGGTACGGCTGCTGCTGCCACCGCTGCCGCCACCATGGCAGCTGCTGGCAAATGCTCAGAGCTGTCTCCTTGCCTGTATTTTCCCTCTCTGGCCTAACTCTGGGTCCTGTGAAGGCACACTTGGTGTGGTTCTGTGGCTTAGGACTGTTCGCTGGAACTCTAAAACTGCTTTCTATGGGAGAGTTTGTTTAGACTCCAGCTTCTCCTCTGCCATCTTCCCGGAACTTTGCTCTATGTGGAGTCTTTTGAGGAACCTCCATACTGCTTTCCAAAGTAGTTGAACAAGCTTACACTCCCACCACAATGCAGTAGGGTTCCCTTCTGGCCACATCCCTTCCAGCATCTGTTGTTATTAGAGTTTGTGATTATAGACATTCTAACTGGGGTGAGGTGGTATCTCAATGTTGTTTTGATTTGCATATCTTTTATGGCTAGAGAGGTTGAGCATTTATTCATGTGTCTAGTGGCCATTCTTATTTCCTCTTCAGAGAAGTTTCTCTTTAAGTCTTTAGCCCACTTATTTATTGGGCAGTTGTTTCTTTGAGGATTTGTTGTTGGGGGATTTAATTTTTTGAGTTCCAAGTATATTTTAGATATGAGATCTTTATCCATTGTGTGGCTAGTGAAGATCTTCTCCCAGTCCATGGGCTTTCTACTGATCTTGCTAGCTCTGTCCTTTCATTCGTATGATCTTAAGCCAGGAATGAATTTGCCTCAGATAACTGCTTGGCTTGGATTCTACCACTTTCAAATTCATCTAAAATATTCATTTCTCAGCAAAGCCTTCCAAAATCATTTAATTTCTTCTTTCACAAGATATTTCCTATCCCTCAATATTCTGTTTTTCACCAAAGTACTTGAATTCTTTCTGTTTGCCTGTCTCTCTTAAACTGCAGTAGTTAATAATGATTTTTATATCGTGACAATACATGTAACCAATAGAATGAAAAATAGTTTCATTTTTTGTTGGATTCATAACACCTAGAAAATGCCTGATTTATGGCAAGAATATAATGACTATTTGACGACTGAATCTTTATTTAAACTACTATTTTCGTTGTAAGTATACTGACTTACGTTCTAATCCACTGTCAATTTGTTAACTCTCTTTTAATTTATTCCCCACATTAAGTATCCAATTTCTAACACCATCATTTCCTAATATAAAATTTATAAAACACTTTCTGTATACACAGACATATTTGAAAACACGGATTTAACTATCCACTTTTAATCATTTTTTATGCCAAATAGTAGTATATAACAATAGCACTTGATTTTTTTAACCTACACATTTCAAGGTCACACCTAAAACCTAGTTAATAATATGCTATAGAACTGTGCCATACCACCTATTGAAAGGTTAGAGTATTTGAGGCAGTGACCATTTGTTGCTTGTTTCAGAGCAGAGCAACACATGGTGCTAAATCACCTGGTTATGTGCTCTTATAAGACCTGCAAATCCTTAGCTTGGGGCTCTCCTCCTAGGCTCTGCTGTGTCAGAGTGTAGGACGAGGCCTGAGCTGCACCCCATTTAAATAAAACCTTAAAACAGCTGTAAAGTCTGACTCTTGGTAGTCTTCTTGGTGGGGATCCTGTGACCTTGGCATAACGTATTAGTGGGGGCTCATCCAGGATCCCCCAAAAGACCCCTGAGACCTCAAACTCCAAAGGTAAAACAGCGCTGTCTTTGTTAATTTGTCTTGTCCTGTCTTTTTTCTGTTTTACTTTCATTTTCCTTTGTGAGGACTTCCGCTCCAATTTGTAAAGGGTTGTCGAAGCAGACGCACTTGCACGACAACGCTGGAGGAACTGGGAGACGTTCCAGATCCTCTTGTGGGGTGGGGGGTCCTTGGAACCCCACCATGTGGGGCGGGGGTCCTTGGAACCCTGCCGTGTGAATTGTGGGGCGGGGGTCAGTTCGGTGTTGGGCTGGAACTGACCAACTTGCCCACTGTGGGTCTGCTCCTTCTGCTGTGGGGGCGTAGATGGAGAACCCCACCGTGACAGGAGTCATCGGACCAATTCGAGAGATCTCCACTTCATAAGCTTCTTTTTCGTAACTTTCAGGCCTGAGTGTGTTTTGTTTGTACTGTTTATTGTTTTTTTGGACTGAATGACTGACGGGACTGGAAACCATGGGCACCACTCCATCTAGCCCCCTAGACTTATGAAAAGAAACTGAGAAAGAGGAAAAGAAAAGGTAACCCCCAGTTTTTCAGGGAGATAACTTGGAAGAAGAAATGTTTCCTCCCCCATACTCTCCTTCCCAGGCTCCTTTTGCAGAACCTAAGAATGATAAAGAGGAGGAGGGAGCTATAGAACCCTTGGCACCTGCCCTTAAAGTTTCTGAGGGGCCAGTCACTTGATGACGCCATGGGATCAACCCCCCTTCTAATGCAGCTGTTTTTCCCTTATGCAACGTAGGTCCTGTGGATGCGGATGATCAACAGCAACTCCAATATTGGCCATTTTCTACCAGTGATCTACACAATTGGCACACCCAAAATGCCCCCTTTTCTGAGAAACCCCAGGATTTAATTCGTTTGCTTGAAACTATTCTCTTTACTCATCAGCCCACTTGGGATGATTGCAGTCAGCTTTTACAGGTCTTTTACCACCGAAGAGAGAGACCGTATCCGAGAGGCAGTCTGGAAACATATCCCTGGCCCCACAGGAGTGCTCATCACGGATCCTGCTCTGATCACTGCCTATTTTCCTGAGATCCTACCAACATGAGACTACAATAAGGTTGAAGGTAGGGAGCGACTCCTCCTCTACCACCAGGCTCTGTTGGCAGGTCTCAAGGCGGCGGCTCACCGACCTACTAATATGGCCAAGGTTTAGGATGTTAGACAGGGAAGAAGTGAAAGTCCGGCAGCATATCTTGAGCGGCTCATGGAAGCTTTTAGTCAACATTCCCCATATGATCTTGAGACCCAGGAGTCGGCTCAGATGATTATGTTTGCCTATATAAATCAAGCTGCACCAGACATAAAGTGAAAGTTGCAGGCTCTAGACACACTTGGTGAAAAGCCTATTAGGGATCTAGTAGACGCGGCAGAAAAAGTTTACAATAAGAGAGACTGGCTAAAAAACTGGATAGGAGAAAGGAACTCCTCTGTGAAATAAAGCATGCTATGGTTACACATTTTAATTGTGGTTAATAAACTAAATCCACTAATTTGTACACTAAAAGTTTTCTTCAATGATTGAAGTGGTTATTTGATATGAATATATGAACTAATATATGTTAAGATAAAAAGAACATTTGTATATTTCTAAATTTGAAGCACTAATTTAATATAAAAGCAGTTAATCTGTAATCAGGCAAAAGTAGATGATATTAGCAGTTGTAAACATGGTTCTTAAATTATTCATTCTATAAAAATATATTAAAATTACAACAAATCTCCACAGAAAATGGAAAGGTCAGTTATTCATTATAAACCCCAAGGCATTCCTAAGTGCATTTTATTTCTCCTAGAAAGTCTACTTTCCTCTCTATGAAGTTCAACCTTTCCACAGGAAACATTTTGCTGGCATTATAGACTGTGAACTTTGCTTCCTGATTCTTGAATTTCATTAATCTATATGTTAAATTTTAACTTTACTCTCAGGAGACCATTTTGCTCCCCTTCAATCTTTCTTCCGTAATCTGCCCAACTAACCTGGCCTCCTCTAAGAATGTTGAAAATAATCATTTGTCTATACCAGCCACTCAGTCCTCCAATTTTAACTCAAGTATACAGACTTCAGAAAAGATATCACGTTTCCAAATAATCAAGCAACCAACAAACCACTAACCTAGCATAATCCTACCCACAAAATGAGTCAGTCATTAGATTTCTTTCCCAGAATTTAGGAATCTTAATAGTAATCAACAGAAATACTGTTATTGAAAGTGAGAGAGAGCTGGGAAGGTGGCTCAGTGGCAGAGTGCTTGCCTTGCATGCCTGAGGCCCTAGCTTCGATTCCTCAGCACCACATAAGCAAATAGAAAAAAGCCGGAAGTGGCACTGTGGCTCAAGTGGTAGAGCGCTAGCCTTGAGCTGAAGAGCTGAGGGACAGCACCTAGGCCCGTACTTCAGGCCCCACAACTGGACCCCCCCAAAAAAGAAGAAGTAAGACACTGTGTGAGGCAGTAAAGTAATAAAGTATGTATATAGAATATATATAGAGAGAGAGAGAATATATATTATATATATATATATATGTAACATATGTGTGTGTGGAAAAAATAAGAAAAACAAGAAAAATGGTTTATAAAATACAGTTTCTGGGGCACTGGAGCTATCCCAACTCTTGACTTTCTGAGACTGATTGTTTTAGCCTCTATGGATTTTTTTGTGTGTGTGATTTTTGTCTGAGTCCTTCACACATGCTTTACTTACCTGTAATCTACAGCTGAGAAGGACGTAACATCAAACTCTATACCACTGTTAAAGGTACCTGTTAAGATCCATCATGACTATCCCAGGAGACCACGAACACCCCAGGGGACCACACGCAGGCAGGCAGGCACAGAAGAACGATTATTAGAACATTTAATTGATTAACCAGCAATGTCATTTTCATGAAGTCTTATACAAAAACATCATCATGCACACAGCAGTTAAAATAGAGCTTCTGCAAAGACATTGATAAGTCTGTTGTTTGCTTGTGTATTCATGTGCAGATGGGTCGATCATCGCTCTGGGAAAGTGGTTCCCAGTGTGTTGTCACTGAAGCAGGCAGAGCAGGATCACCAAGAGTAAGACAGAAATAAAAACTCTGACTCCACCTCAAATGTACTGATGCAGAAATTAGGAAAGCAGGATTCAGAAAACTGTAACAAATGTTTGCATAATTACAAAACAGCTAATATTTGATGGATGTTAGCATAGGAAAAGACTGCTAAGTAATGTACATTAGTGCCAAGAAGTAGAAAATGAAGTCATTTACATCATATGTGGTTATAGTAAAAGACACAATAATCCTCTTCCTCCAAGGTCATGTCTTTGAGGTTCACTTGATGTCACTATGTTCTTAGACTGGGTGCTGCTCCAATGCACAGTTGGAGGGTGTGGTCATCACACCATCATCCATGTGACTGGACTCTCCTGCAGATGTGCATGGCCCAGAGAGAATGACAAAGCACTGGGATCCTTGTGTTAATGTCCCACTGTGCACTTTATTGGTTATTCAGGTGAGAAGGCACAAAAATAAGAAGTGAAACAAATGAAAACACTGACAATTAAGAAATGTGTGTGGCACAAGCCCATGCCTGTAAATTCTCACTATTCAAGAGGCTGAGATCTTAAGTATCACAGTTTGAGGCCAGCCTGGGCAGGAAAGTCTATGAGGCCCTTATCTCCAATTAACCACATAAAACTGAAAGTGGGGTTGTGGCTTAAGTGGTAGAGCACCAGCCTTGAGCAACACAGCTCAGGGACAGAGCACAGATCCTGAGTTCAAAGGACCAGCACATACACACAACACACACACACACACACACACACACACACACACACACAATGACCACGTGTGTGGTAATCAACTTAATCCTCTCTGTAATCTAAGCTTTATTATCCCATTTTAATTTTTTTATTGTTGTATGTTTAAGTTGTACAAATATCATGACATTTCCACACATTTACATAAGTCATGTTCACCCTTCTACTCTTATTTGGTATTTTTCATATTCATTACATTTCCTTTGTAAATTCACACATCTTAATTTGTGCTGAAATCTTTACTTGAGTATTCATATCATTGTATGGACAGTCCTTAAATATGGATTTACAGCAGTTCTTTTCTTTTCAAAACATTTAATAAGATTAAAGGTGATCTGGATGATTCTTTATTGCCTCCATTTTTGGCAGTTATATTAGAAATCAATCTTCGAAAAGATGAAAACAGGAAAAATAAGTAAACAAAAATGTACTCCTCTACCCCCTGAGGGGAGTGGCTGTCGGAACACATTACAGTGGTGCACTATTGAAGCTCTGCCTTGGAATTCTACTTTCTCTCAGCAGTATGGCAAGAACAGGATCTGGCTGCAGTCTCCAGTCTCCATATGTTTGATTTAGAATGTTTTCCATGTTGTCACTATTTTTTCACAGATGCACAGATGAAAGGCAAAGTGGATTAAGCTGCCATAAAATACTAAGCTGTATTTTACAACAACTGCACAACGACTACCAATGAATCTCTGGAAAACTGTCATGGGCAGCACTGCATGCCAGCCTTCATATTTAGGGAACAGAGAAAGAAAGGGTTGAAAGCAACTCAGGAAGTCAGTCAATGACTTCGTTTATATTTAATGAAACCTTGACTTTGATGTACTTCAAAAGAAAGTAAACTTTATCTGGTTTGCTTTGAGGAGCACAAAGAGTAACCATACTAATTTAATGGTCTGTAATGAGTACATTTCCTATAGAGCATTGTTATCCCCTCCTTTGTTTTTCCCCCACCATCCCTTCCCTCCCCACCTTCCCAACCCCCTCCCCAGATATTGTAAAGTTTGTTTTCAACATAGTGTCTTGTACATCTCACTGTTACAATGGGTCAACCTGTGTCCTTATTTCAGTATTTTGAACCCCAAGATAGGGACACAAGAGGTTTTATCTTTCTAGCTGCTGTTTTTAACATACTTATAATGTATTATGTGATGTTTTTTGTCTCTTTTGTATGTTCTTCCCCCATGGCATAACTCCTGTTTTTCACTGTGTTTGATTGTGATGCCTTGCATCTTGTATATACATTTTTCTAATTTGGGGAGGGGAAGGGAAATAACAAAACCCCAGATTCTTGCAATGCAAGAGGAACCATTTTTTTGGGGGGTCCGGTCATTGGGCCTGAACTGTGGGCCTGGGCACTGTCCCTCATCTCTTCAGCTCAAGGCTAGCACTCAACCACTTGAGTCACAGTGCCACTTCCAGCTTTTTTTTCTGCTTATGTGGTGCTGAGGAATTGAACACAGGGCCTCATGCATGCAAGGCAAGCGCTCTACCACTGAGCCACCTTCCCAGCCCAAAACCCCAGATTCTTTACACAGAAAGAGCTGACTGAAGCCACTATCAAATCTTCTGAGTTAACATATAAAATGAATTTTTTTTATTTTTTAAATATCTTTTTATTGTAAAGATTCTGTACAGAGGGATTACAGTTATGTGAGTAAGGTAATGAGTACATTTCCAATGGAGCATTGTTATGCCCTCCTTTTTTTCACTCTACCATCCCTTCCCTACTTCCCCAACTCCTCCCTCCCCCCATGAAGATGTAAAGTTTGCTTTCAACATAGTGTTCAAAGCATCTCATTGTACATCTCATTGCTACAATAGGTCAACCTATATCCTCATTTCAGCATTTTGTTATTTTCCTTCTCCTCCCCAAATTAGAAAAATGTTTATACAAGATGCAGGGCACAAGAATCAAATAGTGTGACAACAGGGATTATATCATGGGGGAAGAACATACAAAAGAAAGAAAAAATTACATAGTACATTATAAATACATTAAAAACAACAGCAAGAAAGATAAAACCTCTTGTGCCCTATCTTGGAGTTCATTTCGCTTAACATCATTGTTGGTGGGAGTGTAAACTTGTTCAACCACTTTGGAAAGCAGTATAGAGGTTCCTCAAAAGACTCCACATAGAGCTTCCCTATGACCCAGCAATCCCACTTTTGGGCATTTACCCAAATGATCACAAACAAGACCACACTAAAGCTACCAGCACAACTGTGTTTATAGCAGCATTATTTACCATACCTAAGATATAGAACCAACCCAGATGCCCCTCAGTAGATGAATGGATCAAGAAAATGTGATATACATATACAATGGAATTTTATGACTCCATCAGAAAGAATGACACTGCCCCATTTGTTAGGAAATGGAAAGACTTGGAAAAAAATATTAAGTGAAGTAAGCAGGCCCAAAGTCCCATGGTTTCCCTTATTTGCAATAACTAGTATATGTCTAAGACAAGCAGAAAAGGTCAAAAGCTATGTACATATGACCATATAAGAAAATTATTTGTTTACCAAATTTCAAACTCTACAATAAAGCCATAGTATTCAAAACAGCTTGGGACTGGCACAAGAACAGACCTGAGGAACAATGGAATAGAATTGAAAATCCAGAAATGAACCTACAGA